>NW_011481998.1:12758-16052 GCF_000754665.1 Bison bison bison | reverse complement strand
GCTGTCACTCGTGGCTCTTTCCACTTTCATTAGCTCCCCCTGATACCCAGGGTCTGGCCCTTACCCAAGAAGTCAAGTCCTGCCCAAGTCCTTACCATTCCTGGGAAACCAAGTCCTGGCAATGCCCCCTTGGAGTGCTTGAGGCTCAGATGAGCTGTGCTTCCCTCAGCCTAGCTTGGGAATCTGTCCCTGCTTCCTGATTCTAGTATTGGTCTCTGCTTCTTTCCCCAGCATAACACACAACTGGGCCTGAACCCCAGCTGCTATCTTTCCTCCCTCTTTCTGCTTCTCTCCCCAGAGTCTGCCAAGGAATTGATACCTGCTGGGTTTGTAATTTCCATCATCCCAGTTGGGGAGCTGAGTTTCAGTACCCGAAAGTGATTGAGCTAACGTCCCTTGGGAAGACAATGGGAGCCAGGGCCACAGCCCAGGTCTCCTGGCACATGGTCAGGTTCTCTTTCTAGGACTTCTTGAGGCTTTTACTTAGATTTCCATGTTCGCATGTATACTCACTCTAGACTCTCACCTCTCATCCCTGGGGTTACTGACATTGCCCTTGCCTCATTCTAGAATGGATGGAAAGACAGATTGTTCCTGGGAATTCTTTCAGGATTCAATGACGTTTGGTAATGTGGCACAATACCTCATCAAACGGAGTGATTGAAGCTGGACCCTGAGCAGAGGACCTCAGCATATTGAAGAAACGTGATATCTGTGGGTAAGGATGACCCCAGCCCTTCCACAAGATTTGCCACCAGCTTCGTGGTCCTACGGAGCTGGGAGTGGGATAAAGGGGCACCTGACAGTCTAGTCCCACACAGGCCCAACTTCCAGCTTATGCTCCCTGGGAATAGGCTGTAAGGAAATACAGAGGGTCTGCTACACACAACCTGTCAAAGTAGCGGGTATCCCTCCCAACTCATAACGGCTTATAAAGAAGTTAGAACAAACTGGCCACCATAATGAAATACTTTTTTAACCCACAAATTATGTAAATTGTATGGGAACTTTATTGTAGTTTACTGTTGTTTTTTTTTAATTTTATTTTATTTTTAAACTTTACATAATTGTATTAGTTTTGCCAAATATCATAATGAATCCACCACAGGTATATATGTGTTGAGAGAGGCTGACATGGCAAGCTCCTTAGCACCACAAGGGGCTGCATGTGTGAGGTGGGGAGGCTTCTTAGGAGGAGAGACTGCCAGGGATCAGCTTTGATAGTTATGGAAGGACCCCAAGTTCAGTGTGCAGACCTTAAAGAGAGTGGACAGGGGAAAGGGAGGATCCACCCCCCAGGAAGACGACCTGGTGCTCTATGTGGATAGACCCAGAGCTTGCGTCATCCAGCCCCTGGAAGGAGCTGACCATTGGGAAAGGCATTTGATATTAATGGATGACTTGCCTAAGGGAACAGCCACTCCAGCCTTTGAGGATTGAAAGCTTCCCCTTCAAAGGCCCCAACCTGATATCATCTCTGGCTGCTGCTACTGCCTGTTTCTTTTTCCATGAGAAGGAGTTCCTGTTTTGACCCTCACCTTGGTCTCTCACCTGGAGCAAGTCAGAGCCATCCCCTAACGTGGATTGAGCTAAACATTCAGGTGAGTAAAAAAATTGAAGAAATGTCAGGGCATCATGGGGGAGGCCCAGCTGAAGCTTTGGGGAGGAAGCCACATGTTTGGGGTGTGGCTTGATCCTCAGTCACCTTGAGAGGGAGCTTCCAGCAACCAGGCCCTTATGCCCTTTCTGTCTGCTGTCCTTATTTCTGGTTGGTGACCTCCTGCCAACTGGTCAGCAGCTGTCTCTGGAGCAAAGTGATTGTTGACACTCACTCGTTTTGCTGTGATTATTCCTTCCTCCTCTTGAGACTGCAGTGTCTTATGGTTTTCATTTCAGAAAGCATCTGGGCAACCCAACAGCCAATGATGGATGAAAATGCACAGTCACAGGAGATGGCTTCCACAAGCTCCCCGAGGGCCAGTGAGCCCAGCCCTGAGGTCAAACAGAATGGGGACTCGGGGGGGAAGGGAGGAAGCCCCCAGAATTTGCCTGTAGAGCATCACTTTGCATGTAAAGAGTGTGGGGATACCTTTCGGCTTAAGGTCCTCCTGGTGCAGCACCAGCGAATTCACAGTGAGAAGAAGGGCTGGGAGTGCAGTGATTGCGGGCAGGTCTTTCATGGGGTGACTGAGTTAAATGAGCACAGGAAGAGCCATGTGGCTGCAGAGCCCCAGCCGGGCCCCAGCTGGGTTCTCGACGGGGCCGTGGAGAATAGGGAGCAAATGGAAAAGGAGGCAAAACCCTTCGAGTGTGAAGAATGCGGGAAAAGGTTCAAGAAGAATGCGGGCCTCAGTCAGCATCTGCGCGTCCACAGCCGAGAGAAGCCCTTTGACTGTGAGGAATGCGGCCGCTCCTTCAAGGTAAATACCCACCTCTTCCGCCATCAGAAGCTGCACACTTCAGAGAAGCCCTTCGCCTGTAAGACATGTAGCAGGGATTTCCTGGATCGCCAGGAACTTCTCAAGCACCAGCGGATACACACCGGCCACCTGCCCTTCGACTGCGACGACTGCGGCAAGTCCTTCCGAGGAGTCAATGGCCTGGCCGAGCACCAGCGCATCCACAGCGGAGCAAAGCCCTACGGTTGCCCCCACTGTGGCAAGCTCTTCCGGAGGAGCTCGGAGCTCACCAAGCATCGGCGGATCCACACTGGCGAGAAGCCGTACGAGTGTGGCCAGTGCGGCAAAGCCTTCAGGCAGAGCTCCAGCCTCCTAGAGCACCAGCGCATCCACACTGGGGAGCGGCCTTACGCCTGTGGCGACTGTGGCAAGGCCTTCCGGGGGCCTTCTGACCTGATCAAACACCGGCGCATCCATAGCGGACTGAAACCCTATGAATGCGACAAATGCGGGAAGGCCTTCCGCCGGAGCTCCGGCCTGAGTCGCCATCGGAGGACCCACAGTGGAACAAGACGCTGTGAGTGCAGCGAGTGTGGCCGCGTGTTCAAGAGGCGGTCGGCACTGCAGAAGCATCAGCCAACCCACCACGAGTAGGCGAGGCTCACAGCCCCACAGCTGGCAGCGGATTCCCGCTGGGGCCAGGTCCCTAGAGGGGGAGGGCAGAGTCAAAGGAGATGAACAGTTTTGTAATGCTTATATATTTTCTCTTCAGAAAGGTTGAAATCAATTTATACTACCACCAGCAATTTATAAAGTGTCTATGTTTCCCATTTTGCCTATCGAGAGTAGCTTTTACCATTTTGATTGATTTTGGCTGGTTCAACTGGCCTCGAGT
>NW_011481998.1:10216-11795 GCF_000754665.1 Bison bison bison | reverse complement strand
CCATAAGTACCTGTTCACGTAACATTAGAATGATGGTTGTCCTTTTTTAATTTGTCCTATAGTTCTACAATGCACCCACTTAAGGTGTTCCTTTTTAAATGAACTTTAAAAGGCTTTTTTAAAGCATTAAAAACTTGTCATTGTGAGCTCATACTCTTAAGAAGAAGTACTGAATCTGAGTTACATTTCTTTTGTATCCTTTTTTCTTAAACCAATTCAACCTGGTGACTTCCATGCATATCCAAAACTAGCATCGACTGGAGTTTATTTCAGGCTAATGGGTCTCATCCTCAAGCAGGACTATTAAAATCAAGTATTTGAGAGAAGATCAACATGATAACAATGACATCCCAAGGACTTAAGCATAAGGTGATGCCTCCTTTTGGGGAACAATAGCCTCTCCTGATATGGGGCCTAGATGGTACTTCTCCAATCCTCCATTTCCACCTCTATAAAACGAGGATGATCACAGGACTACCTCTTAAGGTTATCGCAAGGACCGAGATGCCTCACCTGGCACAGAGGTACACACTCAGTGAAGTCATCTGCCATCACCTCCATGGTTATTGCTGTTGTTCTGTGACTCACTGGTATCTGAACTGGGGATAGACCCAGGGCTCCTGACTCCTAGTCTCATCTTCTTTCTCTCACATGATGGCTTAAAATACTGTTTCCGTTTGCTCGCATGCAGATTGTATGTGCATCTCCTTTGACCAGTTATCAAGTTATCTTTGAATATATTGACATTATACAGCAGTTCTTTCTATATCAATTGTGATGATTTCTTTGCCAGTTTTATTGCTTTGCTCTTTGTAGCAGTTTTATTACATTTTTGTTTTGCAAGCTTTTGATTTTTACATATCCAAGCGTTCATTGTTGTCAGTTAAATCGTAACTTCCATTGCTTCAGTAGTTAGAGATGATAATATTCTCTTCTAGATATTGAATTACAAATGAAAAGTTGAAAGTCCTGCCCCACCAGAAGGTGGATGTCCAGGTGGGCAGGCTGGATGGAAATGGGCCAGAGATGCAGGCTCACTCCTCATCCAAGATGAAGACTCTGCACATATGTGGGCAGTACTTGACTATCCAACCTGGCCACCCAGGCACTCAAGAGGAATTTCCATCTTGGATTGGCCAGAACACTCTTGACTGTTCCTCAGCATAGCCCTGGCCTCGGCAGTGGGGCGGGACCTCACTTATGGGTCAGGATCAATGGGACGGTCCAAACTTGGTCTTGGCAGCAGCTGGCCAAACCTCCAGCTCCTGGGAGCCTTGGCCATGGCTCGGCGTGGATTCAGTGCCTGAGCAGCAGATCCACCCAACAGACATCTCAAACACGAAGACTCAACCGACTGATGGCTGTCACGTGGATGGTATCCTCTTCCTAAAGAGTGATTCTGGAACTAGAAAGAGGTCAGCAGTTTGGTGGCTTCCACTTTTGATGACTAGGAGGAAATTCACCTGTCTGTTCTGATGTCACCTCCTGCGTCCACATCTGTGAGGGGGTGACAGAACAAAGGCTTGGAGACAACCCTGCCCCTCTGATGGCTACACCAGGCCCGGGCTGTGACTTGCCC
>NW_011481998.1:8485-9854 GCF_000754665.1 Bison bison bison | reverse complement strand
CTATGATTTTCTCTTGAACAGACCGTCCGCCGGAGTGAACACATCTTTTCTGTCACTGTGTTTGCAGGTGAAGTCCATGCTCTCTCTGTGGCTTTAACGTGTGTCCTGTAGTCGCACTGAGTTCAGTGTTTGCCTCGGGTCCCTGGGGGAGGGGGTGGATTTCCTTGGACTCTCTAGGTCTACTGCTACATCAGATGCAAAATGTGATCAGACTTGCTGTCATGTGTGCTTGTCTATGCATTTATGTATCTACCTCATTTCATTTTTCTTTCTAATCACATGTATTCCTTTTGCAAGGCAAATGGAGAGCAGGTTGATTATGTAGAATGCCAGCTGTCCTTCAAAATGGGTCCTTTTCTTATATTCTGAAAAAAAAACCTTCCATCACTTTTATTAAAGTTTTGAACACTTGCTGAAATTTTCAGAAGAAAGTAACTGTTTACCACTTCTGCTGCTTAATAAGATGAACTGTGTGGATTAGTTGTGTCATACCCACTCTCCAGTTTCCAAAATGAGCCCCACTCTGTCCTGGTGGGCATCTCTGTCATGTAGGGTTGCATTCCGCATTCCCGGGGCTGTGCCCTGTTGTCTGTTATGTGACCTCCACCCCGTCAAGGTCATGTTCATTCAACCAGAACTGAACACTTGACTCACAGGCAGTAATTGGTCGACAGAGCTGGAGACATGGACCAGATCTTTAGGGTTCTCTGTGAAGTATAAATAAGAAAACAGAGAAGTTTCTAGTTTGTGCTGGAAGGAAGAGGGAGCCACCTGGGATTTAGGGGAGTTGCCCTGATGGGCAGCACCAGCTTGAAGATCTATGGACTCCTGCTGGGCACCCTCAGAGAGGCCTTGACCCCAGCACTGCAAGGGAGCCTGGCAGTTCCCTTCTGGGATCTCTGGCGACTGCCCTGGTCCACTTGTGTCCCTGCCGTAGACCCCCTTGACCTGAGCCAGCTTGAGTAGGCCTCTGCTTTTTACAGTCTGTCAAGAGCAATTGCATTTCCCCATTTGTCCACTTCCTGAGAAGAATCACATGGTTGGCTTTCCTCATGTCCTACCCAGGCCTTGTCCCCAGACCAAGCCCCACCTGACTGTTCTAAACACCTCTTTTCAATGTGGTATTCTGTTTGCTAACATGGATACAAATCTATGCCTCCCAGTCTCAGTGAGTTTGACCAGTGATTTTTCTGTCTGGGCATTGTTCTTTCCTGACCCCATGTTTACCCCAGGAAATGAGTTAAGTCACTGCTCACCCTATTCTTGATTTTGGAAGTGTCTAGTTACTTCCAGCTACTTTCCAACTGTCATATTGGGAAACTGATAACTTCTGGATAACTAATATACTTACAATGTGTAGTTCTCATTG
>NW_011481998.1:6114-7249 GCF_000754665.1 Bison bison bison | reverse complement strand
CTGGCCCCGTCTGTAGTGTCTGTTGCCTCAGAAAAGGCAGGCAACGAGGACAGGCTGCTGGTTCCCTGACCCTCTGAAATGCAAACAGAGCTCAGCCTTGGAGTCAGCTGCCCCATTCTGGAAGGCCAAGTGAAAAATGGGCTCCAAGAAGTGCATGGGTTGGCCCCTTCCAGGCCACAATGTGCCCCAATAGGAGAGAGCTGCATTTTGGAAAGGAGCATGACTCCACCTACCAACCTTGCCTCCCTGGAGGTGCACAGGCAAGGCCTATGTCTTCTTTCCCCCAGGTCCTGTCAATTACTCTACCCAAATGCAACTTCCAGGCAGCAGGTGTGATACTGCCTCACCCAACCAAGAGCCCAGCCATCTCTGCTTGAACCACTCACTTGCTTTGCTGGTATCATGATGTGCTTGCCACCAAGAATTTCATCTCTTTTCCCTTCATACATGTGCAAGCTCTGTTCGGGCAAGCTGCCTTGTGCAAAAGTCAAGGCCACAGGTCCACTTGTTAAGAATGGGCCCGGGGAGAGGGGACAAGCTGGGGCTTTTATCTTGGTGTCCTATGGGCCTCCAGTAGGGGATGGAGAGTGTTCATCTCTGCTCCTCTCTTAGTGCCTCTGCCTTCCGGAGCCCTGGAGCTTCTCTCAACACCACCCTCCTCTGAGTCCTCCCAGAAGTCTTACCTGAGAGTTCATTGACCCCAGACCCCCACCTCATGGGCCAGCATCCGAGCCTCCCTCATTGCTAAGGAGGCTCACACCCACGGCCCTCTGTCCCAGTCTACTTCTGCCCAGCTCACATACCACCTGAGAGGGGCCACTGGCCCATTGTCTTAGTCCATTCAGGCTGCTTTCATAAAAATACCATGAACTAGGTGGCTTCTCAACAGACGTTGATTGCTCACAGTTCCCGGAGCATGGGAAGTCCAAATTATGGCTGGCGGAGCTAGTATCCAGTGAGGACCTGCTTCCTCATGCATATGTGGCTGTGTCCTCCCATGTTGAAAACAGTGGGGGAGCTTTCTGGGGTCTCTTTTATAAGGTCACTAATTCCATTCATGGGGACTCCACCTTCCTGGCCTGCTGCTGCTGCTGCTAAGTCACTTCAGTCGTGTCTGACTCTGTGTGACCCCATA
>NW_011481998.1:5243-6014 GCF_000754665.1 Bison bison bison | reverse complement strand
GCTCAGTCGTGTCCGACCCTCAGTGATTCCATGGACTGCAGCCGACCAGGCTCCTCTGTCCATGGGATTTTCCAGGCAGGCTTACTGGAGTGGGGTGCCACTGCCTTCTCCGACCTTCCTGGCCTA
The DNA here is from genome assembly GCF_000754665.1 of Bison bison bison. Taxonomy (NCBI): domain Eukaryota; kingdom Metazoa; phylum Chordata; class Mammalia; order Artiodactyla; family Bovidae; genus Bison; species Bison bison. The sequence goes on along the minus strand of NW_011481998.1, from coordinate 5,888 downwards.
GAAGACCCCACCTATTGATCCCATCTCATTGAGGGTTAGGATTTCAGTGTATGAATTTGGAAGAGACACAGACCTTCAGTCAATAGCAAGTGTGTAAGTAGAAAGGGAGTGCTTCTGCTAAAATGCAGACTAGTCCCAAGAGTCTCCTAGTCTCCTAGCCCACTAGCCTGATGCTTCCAGAGCTTTTTCAAGATCCACCCTCCCCAGTTCTTCCAAGAGAGGCTGAGCTGAGCATCTGCTGTGTACCAACCCTGCTGGCCCAGGTTGTGATCAGAGCTCTGTGCTAAAAACGCATTTCATTCAAAAGAGACGGCTGGGCTGCCAGTAGCTTCACATTGAAGGGCATCATTGATATGAGTCTGAAGTGGCCTAGCAGGACTGGGCAGAAGCCATCACACTGGTGATGGGAGAAAGGAGAGATGCATGTGGGCAAGAGTGCCCTGCCCACCATTAATGGATGTGAGGGGACTTGGGCTTTGCTTGGGTTTGTGCATTTGTGAGTCTGATTTACCCACTGGTGAGCTGTTTGACCTTGTAACCACTGAGCACATATTTATTGCTTTAATTCAGATGTTTTAAAATATATAATAAAAAACGGCCCCCAAAGTTTTCAGACAGGACAGTGGACAAAAGCCCTGTACTCCC
>NW_011481998.1:4194-5143 GCF_000754665.1 Bison bison bison | reverse complement strand
AAAAAAAAAAAAAAAAAACTACAGAGCCAAACACTGTGTATAAGATTAACAAACGAATCCCCCTCCCTCCATCCTCTGGTCCTGTTAATTTTACATCCCAATGACCACCCTGGCTCAGCCTAGCCTGGGAGTCCATGGTGGTGTCCATGACGCTGCTCAACCTGGTGGAGCAGCTCCGGGAGGCAGACGAGGAGCTGGTGGGCATCTCCATGGAGCTGGGGGACTGGCGCACTCAGAGGATTCTGTGGCATGTGCAGGTGGGGGCAGGAGGCTGACGCTGGCTGCCAGACCAGTCCTGTGGGGCTGGGGCACAGGGCGACCCTCATCCCCCATCCCCGGGCCCGCACCCCCCTTCCAAGCTAGGGGCTGATTTTACAGACTGGGAGACACAGGGAGGTGCAGCCCAGAACTCTCTGAAAGTAGGGCGGGGGTGGCAGGGAGGACCCCGGCTAGCCAGGTAGGGGTGAGGGCAGGAGGGTGAGGTCCAGACCCCAGCCATGTCAGGGGCCATGAAACCTGCTCAGGCTTGGCTTCATCCCAGGCCTCTGAATGTTCCAGAACAGCCACTTCAAAGTCCAGTGGGAAATGGCGGGTAAGTGGCAGGGCCTAGGGGATGGGAACACAGGCAGCCTTAGCCTTGACTCAGAAGCCTCCACCGTCCCAACATAGACCAGGAGCCACCTACACTCAGGAAATCTGAATGGGATATGCTGAATTGTGTGGGGTGGGGACTCTTGACCTTGAACTTCAAAAAGTCTCACAACACCAAGCCTGACAGAAGGGCACAGAAGATGGCCAAGTCCAAACCCCATATCTCACCGTCAGGGAATGAACTTCTGAGATTCAGTCATTCTGAAATTTTCTCCAAGTGTAACTATTATTACAATTTTGTGATCCGCTTTCATCCTCCAACTTTCAGGAATCATGTGTCTCAGTTGCCTGTGACTGA
>NW_011481998.1:0-586 GCF_000754665.1 Bison bison bison | reverse complement strand
TCACCTTTATATTTTTTCCCAGATGGCCACCTAAGTGTCCCAACACCATTTATTGAGTAACTCATTTTCCCCTGAACTATTTTTAGCATATACTAAATTCTTCTTTGTATTTTGGTATATTTTAGACTTTCCTTTTTTTCTATTCTGTCACTCTATCATACACCATTACCATACTTCTAAAAATTACTATACATTTATTATGTTTTAAAATCTCATGAAACTGGTACTCCTCTCATTTGTGTGTGCTCAGATGCTCAGTTGGGTCCACTCTTTGCGACCCCATGGAAGGTAGCTCGCCAGGCTCCTCCATGGGATTCTGGACAAGAATACTGGAGTGGGTTGCCATGTCATCCTCCAGGGGATCTTCCCGACACAGGAATCAAACTCGCATCTCTTACATCTCCTGCATTGGCAGGTGGATTCTTTACCACTAGCGCCACCTGGGGAGCCCTCCTCTCATTAGTCTTCCTTTAAGAATATTTGTGGCTATTTTCACTTTTTTAGTTTTCCATAATAATATATGAGAATCATCTTGTCAAGTTCCAACAAATTCTATCATTGCTACCATTGTATTTTTAGATGATAT
>NW_011481997.1:16491-17278 GCF_000754665.1 Bison bison bison | reverse complement strand
ATTTTCCATTTTAATTATTATACAGTGTGTCTTGGTGTGCACATCATTAGGTTGATTTTCTTTGGGTTCCCTGTCCTTCCTGGACGTGAATGTCTTTTTCCTCTCCAAGCTGGGGATGCTTTTGGTTATGATTGTCTAAAATAAGTTCTCTGCTCTTTTTTCTCTCTCTTCTCCTTCTGAGGCCCATATAATGTGAATGTTAGTGTGCTTGATGTTGTCCCAGAGATCTCTTAAACTGTCTTCATTTTTTAAAATTCTTTGTTTTTTTTTCTGTTCATTTTTTATGTCTTCCACTACTCTGTCTTCCTTCCAGTTTACTGATCCATTCCTCTGTATCTTCTAATCTACTGTTGATTTCTTCTAGTGTATTTTTATTTCAGTTATTGTGCTTCAACTCTGTTTGATTCTTCTTTATATATATATATTTTAACTCTTTGTTAAATTTCTCATTGTATTCACCTATTTTTCTTCCATCTTCATTGAGCATTTTAAGGATCACTACCTTGAACTCATAAGGTAGATTCCTTATCTCCATTAATTTAGTTCTTCTGAATTCTTGTTTCTTCATTTGAAACATATTCCTTTGTTACCTCATTTTGCCTAATTTTCTGGGTTTATCCTTGTGTATTAGATAGGTCAGTTATGATTACCAGTCTTGAGGTAGTGACCTTATGTAGGAGATGTTCTATTGGACCAGATAGCACATTTTCCTCTGGTTACCACATTTATATGATCCAGGCATGCCCCTTATATAAGCTGTGTATATCTTCCTATTGTGGTGCAACTG
>NW_011481997.1:15164-15727 GCF_000754665.1 Bison bison bison | reverse complement strand
ATTGTAATTTTGGTGTGACTCTGAGAGGAGATGAGCTCAGGATCTTCCCAGTCAGCCATCTTAGTTATTCCATCACAAGTAAGAAAATTTCAAATAGTGGAAAGCATTATTTTAGAAATGAAATATGGTAAATAAAATGGAAGTGAGAAATATATTTAAAGGACTAGATCTGATAGATAGAGTGCCTTATGAACTATGGATGGAGGTTCATGACATTGTATAGGATACAGGGATCAAGACGATCCCAATGGAAAAGAAATGCAAATTAGCAAAATGGCTGTCTGGGGAGGCCTTACAAGTAGCTGTGAAAAGAAGGGAAGCGGAAAGCAAAGGAGAAGAGAAAAGATATAAGCATCTGAATTCAGAGTTCCAAAGAATAGCAAGGAGAGATAAGAAAGCCTTCCTCAGCGATCAATGCAAAGAAATAGAGGAAAACAACAGAATGGGAAAGACTAGAGATCTTTTCAAGAAAAGTAGAGATACCAAGGGAATATTTCATGCAAAGATGGGCTCAATAAAGGACAGAAATGGTATGGACCTAACAGAAGCAGAAGATATTAAGA
>NW_011481997.1:9245-13248 GCF_000754665.1 Bison bison bison | reverse complement strand
ACTGAATGTAGGTATAAACATAGTTGGAAATTTAGTCAGGAGGCAAGTCATGAAGGGTATTTGTAGACCAAAATGATGAGTATGTATTTTATTTTAAATCTCTTAGGAAGCCATTGGAAGATTTTTAATAGTTGTTAGATGATTGCTTGACATGTAAAGAGCATCATAACCATTTGAGATTCGATTCTGAATTGTTAGATAGGCACATTTACTAGCTAAGGAGCTCTCTTCAGCACACAGAATCCACAAGTATAAAATGTATTAGTTCTAGTATTGTAGTAGTATCTATTTTATATAATTTCTAAATTAGGAATTTTATTCAACTTTAATTTGAACCAGGAGTAAGGTACAACTACAACAATTATTCTCAAGCTTCAACGTGCATGAGAATCATCTGCAGGCCTTGTTAAAACACACTTCTAGTGTATGTGATTTAGTAGATCTAGAAGTGAGCCCTCAAAATTTGCATTTCTAACACATTTTTAGGGGATACTGATGTTGGTGGTTGTGAAATTTGATAACCACTGGATAACAGAACACAAACTTCATGAGACCTAGGCTACATTAAAAGACATCCAGTGAATCAATGATATTTGAGGATTGAATATTGATCTTTACATTTATTCATGAGTGAATCCAGAGTTTCAGAACCTAAAGTGATTTGTGACATCTGACTCTTTTGAATCTTGATTTTATATTACTTAACAATGGTATCATCTCCCTATTTCTGTCTTTAGGATAAAATCTTCACTTTATTCCAAGGTTCCTATATGGTCAAATCACCAAGTAGTCATTGTCAGCAATCAGTGAATATGATCACTTCAATGTAGTTAATAACCAAAATCAAGGTAAGTGGTGGTCATGTGTACTATTGAAATTTAATCAGCATTTTGAAGACTTTAGTCATGAAATCACCTTCATGACTTTGCCAGATACATGTACTTATATTTTATTGATGTTTTTTTAATCCATTTTTTGTTTTTGCTTTGCTTTGTCCTTAGTGATAATATTTATAATTTTATGTATGAAATATGCTAGTAATATTGGCATATATTAAAACTGAGCCTGTGTCCCTGCTCAGTCTCTCAGTCATGTCTGACTTTGCAACCCCCGAGACTGTAGCCCACCAGGATCCTCTATCCACTGAATTTTCCAGGTAAGAATACTGGAGTAGGTTGCTGTTTTCTACTCCACGGAATTTTCCCCACCCAGGGATGGAACCCACATCTCCTGTGTCTCTTCCATCGGCAGGCAGATTCTTTACCACTGAGCCACCTGGGAAGCCCCATGTTAAAAATTGTTCATAAAAGTTAAAAAAATAATTATTCATACCAACTAAAATTATCTCATGTTCCACCAGTGATAAACATGTCTTGGTTTGGGAATCATTGAGGTAGAACAAGGTGCCTGATTCATTTATTAAAAAACTATTTATTCAGTCTATTCAGTTCTAGGCACTGTTATAAGTGCTAGGACACAGTAGACATTTTTGTGGTGATTTTCTAGTGGAATAGAAAAATAAAAAACACAAAAGTAAAATAGCTTTCAGATATTAAATGTTGTCACACACACACACACACACACACACACACACACACCAGAATAGTAGGTTAAATAACATCAAAGGAGATACCTTTGCTATGATGGTCATGCAAATCTCTGGAGAAAGAGCATTCCAAGGAATAACAACAGATACAAGGGATCTGAAGTGAAATGGAGGGGAGGATTTGGGAAATAGCCAAAAGGCCCATGTAGCTAGAGCATAATGCATGAGGGAGCCTGTTATTAGGAGGTAAAGTTGGAGAGGTAGATTTGGTCAGATCATGTAGGCCTTTAAGCCATGATTAGAGGCTTGAATTTTATTCTACTTACAGTTGAAATATTGGGAAGTATTAAGCAGGAGAATAATCTGATTTGAACTTCAAAAAATAATCACTCTGGTTGCCCCATAGAGAATGGATTGTAGTGGAACTGGGAAAACCAACTAGGTTTCTGTTATAGGTGAAATGATGGTAGCCTGGAGCAAACTAATAGAAGTGAAGATAGAAATGATCAGGTATAAAGTAGGTTTGAGAGTTGGTTTGAGAATTGGCAATATTTGTAATACATTGAATATCTATCATCATCTATCTTTGAATATCTAAAAGGGGAGGAAAAAGAAAAATCAAAGATGACTCCATGGTTTTTGACCTGTGCAATTGAAAGGATAGTGGTGTTATTAATTGAGATAGGGTTAACCAGAAAAGGAGAAGGTTTAAGGTATAAATCAATGCTTCTGCTTTGAATATACTAAATTTGAGGTGCCATTTAAACATCTATATGTAGCTATCAAATGATTGTGTGTGTACAAATCTGATGTTCATGGAAGAGATCTAGAATGGAGATATAAACTGGACTATCAGCCTTTAGATGGCATTATAAAAGCCATGGACTTAGATTTAGATGACTATGGGAGAAATTGTAGAGACAGGAGAGGGCATATCTGAACCTTGAGACCCTTCAGTAGTGAGGGAAATTAAACTAGTCATACAATATAGAATTGTAAATCATTATATTGCTTGATGCATTGTAATTTCAAGCCCTGATGCATTGTAATGCCAGACCCTGGTAAAGAACTAAAGTACAATAATGGGAATAGCCTGAGATCTAATTTTATAGGTCTTGCCTTGAGAGCAACTTAAAGTGTGACTTTGCACAAGCATTTGCTCCTTCATAAAACTCAGTATTCTCATTTGTCAGATGAGGAGGGTTTGAAATTATACAGCTGCTCGAATCTCTTGCGACTTTGATTCATAGAATTCTATGATCCAGCAGCTGAAACAATAAGCTTTGGATGTGACTACCTGTATCAAGAGGAATGAAAAGTAGAATACCTTCCTATTGCACATGGAAGTGGATATAGCTTTTTATACAGAATTCTGGAGTCAAAGCAAATAATTTTTCTGTACTTCAGTTTGCCTATCTGCTTTTGAGAAGGATCAGGGACCAAGAGAAGTTTAGTCAGTTATTCTAGAAATGACTTCTTTTCTCAAGTTGCCCTAGGTAAGAGTGAAGGGTATATGGGGTTGTGAAAAGCATTGAAATTTTCTTCAAACAGACCAAAGGTAGTACAAGATAACTGAATTTGGTTTCAGGAGCCTTGGGCTTCTAGTAATTTTTATCCACTAGGCTGCTTATTATGTGTATGGTCCTTTCACTGCATTTCATTTTTTTTCTCCTTTGTAAAACAAAGAAGTTGTTCAAACTCACTGTTTCCTAGTAAACTAAAAAATTGGAACAGTTAGCATTCCTTTGAACATGTACAAATATGTCTCACTTTGGATTCTGGTTTTCCATTCATCACAATATTATATTTTCATTTTAAATTATTTTTTACATGTTGTTGATGTTCAGTCGCTCAGTCATGTCTAACTCTTTGCGACCTCATGGACTGCAGCATGCCAGGCTTGACTATCCTTCACCATCTCCTGGAGCTTGCTCAAACTCACATCTATTGAGTTGGTGATGCCATCAAAACATCTCGTCCTCTGTCGTCCTATTCTCTTCCTACCTTCAGTCTTTCCCAGCATCAGGGTATTTCCAGTGATTCAGTTCTTCACATCAGGTATCCAGAATATTGGAGTTTTGGCTTCAGCATCAGTCCTTTCAATGAATATTCAGGATTTATTTCCTTTAGGATTGACTCATTTGGTCTCCTTGCAGTCCAAGGGACACTCAAGATTCTTCACCAATACCACAGTTCAAAAGTATCAATTCTTTAGCACTCAGTTTTCTTTATCATCCAGCTCTCACATCCATACATGACTACTGAAAAAACCATAGCCTCGATTAGATGGACCATTGTTGGCAAAGTAATGTCTCTGCTTTTTAATATGCTGTATAGGTTGGTCATAGCTTTTATCCAAAGAGCAAGTGTCTTTTAATTTCATGGCTGCAGTCACCATCTGCAGTATCTTTGGAGCACAAGAAAATAAAGTCTGTCACTGTTTACATTATTTCCCCA
>NW_011481997.1:8934-9145 GCF_000754665.1 Bison bison bison | reverse complement strand
GTTATTGGTATTTCTCCTGGAAATCTTGATTCCAGTTTGTGCCTCATCCAGTCCAGCATTTCTCACAGTGCACTCTGCATATAAGTTAAATAAGCAGGATGACAATATACAGCTTTGAAGTACTCCTTTCCCAATTTGGAATCAATCTATTGTTCCATATCTGGTTCTAATTGTTGTTTCTTGAATGCATGCAGATTTCTCAGGAAACACA
>NW_011481997.1:7066-7898 GCF_000754665.1 Bison bison bison | reverse complement strand
GCTTCCTAAGGCCTACTTGACTTCACACTTCAGGATGTCTGGTTCTAGGTGAGTGATTACACCATCATGGTTATCTGGGTCATTAAGATCATTTATGTATAGTTCTTTGTGTATTCTTGCTACCTCTTCTTAATATCATCTGCTTCTGTTAGGTTCATACTGTTTCTGTCTTTTATTGTGCCCATCTTTGCATGAAATATTCCCTCGGTATCTCTAATTTTCTTGGAGAGATCTCCAGTCTTTCCCATTCTATTGTTTCCCTCCATTTCTTTGCATTGATCTCCCAGGAAGGCTAATCTCTCCTTGTTATTCTTTGGATCTCTGCATTTAGATGGATTTATCTTTCCTTTTCTCCTTTGCATTTTGCTTCTCTTGTTTTCTCAGCTATTTGTAAGGCCTCCTCAAACAACCAGTTTGCCTTTTTGCATTTCTTCTTTTTGGGCATGGTTTAGTTCACCCCCTCTTGTACAGTGTTACGAACCTCCATAGTTCTTCAGGCACTGTGTCTATCAGATCTAATCCCTTGAATCTATTTGTCACTTCCAGTGTATCATTGTAAGGGATTTGATTTAGGTCATACCTGAATGGTCTGGTGATTTTCCCCACATTCTTTAATCTAAGTGTGAATTTGGCAGTAAGGAGTTCATGATCTGAGCCACAGTCAGCTCCCGGTCTTTTTTTGTTGTTGTTGTTTGATGACTGTATAGAGCTTCTTCATCTTTGGCTGCAAATAATATAATAAGTCTGATTTTGCTTTCCTCATGGCACCCCACTCCAGTACTCTTGCCTGGAAAATCCCATGGACGGAGGGCCTGGTGGGCTGTAGTCCATG
>NW_011481997.1:6038-6696 GCF_000754665.1 Bison bison bison | reverse complement strand
GTGTGGTTTCTCCCAATTCCCTAAAGTTGGGCCAGCTTTCTGTGTATGCTTACTGGCTATCTGCAAAGGTTTATTCTCTCTGTCCTTGGGGGCATGGGCAGAGAGCCATTCATGGGGTGGAAGTATGTTTGACTGAGACATATGGAGTATTGGAGGTGTCCATGGGCCAGTTGGGAGCATCTAAGGGTGAGATGTCCCCAGCAGTTTATGGGAAGTCTTCTTGATGTGTTTCTTTGATGCCTTAAGAGAGCCCTAGCTGCTGCTGTCTGAGCCACTTCCAAACCTCCAGTTTTATAGCACACCTCAGTTTTCTGGGGTTTCCCCGGTAGCTCAGATGGTAAATAGTCTGCCTGTGATACTGCAGACCCCAATTCCCTCCCTAGGTGGGGAACATCCCCTGGAGAATAGAATTGCTACCCACTCCAGTATTCTTGCCTGGAGAATTCCATGGACAAAGGAGCCTGGCGGGCTACACTCCATAGGGTCACAAAGAATTGGACATGACTGAGTGACTAATATTTTCACTTTCATTTTTCAGTCTTCTGGATGGGTCAAGAAAGAAGCGGGTCTCTTTGGCAGCATCTTTTACAGTTAGGCAGACTGGGCCTTCCCTCACATTCTCTCATTTTCGTCTGTTGGAAAAATTATGAAGAAAATT
>NW_011481997.1:4059-5938 GCF_000754665.1 Bison bison bison | reverse complement strand
GATGCCAGTATTCCATTTACTATGGATTTAAAAACTCCTTTTAGGCTGGCTATCTGGCTTGAGATAGAAGCTGAGTGTATCTGCCACTGTAGCAAGAGGTTCTTTTTTTAACGGGGAATTATTTTCTGGAAAAAGTGATTTTGATATAATCTTAATTTATCTGAGAATTCTGACTGTGACTGTTTGATTGTGGGTGGGAGTGGATGAACAAACAAGAAGGATCACAGAGCAGTTCAGAATTAAAGTTCACTTAACTTTCTGAGTCTCAGATTATCTCCTGCTTTTCTCATGATTTCTTTCAAATGGAGAGACTTAAGGAAATTAACTGCGAGTGGGTGACACTTGGACTATTGATGTAGAGTGTGAAAGCATGTGAAATATTCTTTCCTTAAAGTATTTTAATGGTTCATGAATATTATAACACTGTCGAAATTCCATCTTGTACTTTGGTACAACATTGTGCTCTAATAAATTTCTATGTTGTATTTCTAAATGATCTTTCTAATGAACTAGAATTCTCCTAGCCCTTAAACACCATGTAAGAACCAGAGACATTGACATGGCTATTCTAATTTATCAGTTCAAGTAGCCACTTTGCCATTTTAGCTTTGTCCTCTCCGATATTTGAGTCCTCTCTCAAACAGTAGCTATCATGTTCCTTGTTGCAATCAAATCCATCCAGTGAGTACTCCCTGAGAACTCACAGTATATCACAGTTCTTGTCCTGAGTCCTAAGCAGCAAATGCAGGTACCTCAGAACTGCAGTTTCGTATTTGCTGGGCTTTTGCATTCTATGATAGTTCATGATTCTGGCCTCTTACAGAATTTATAATCAATCTTGGCCAGCTATATTATCTTTGGAAAGAAGGACAAGAAAGACTTGAATGATTATAATACATCTAATCTCAGTTTTCCATTGATTTCAACATTTTTCTCAATCAGAATTGTTAATTAGAATCAGAGAGACAATTTGTTTTACCTTGTTAAGTATGTCATTTTCAGATAGTGATGTTTCAGAAATAAAATTTTCCGAAAGCAAGATTCATGCAAGACTGACAGATTGGTTCATAAGTTCTTCATTAAATGAGAGACAGGCTACTGGCCTCTAGTGTTCAAATTCATTCATATTTCACTTTTTTATCTAATCAATGAGGTAATATGGTATGTTAGGCTCTGCAATCAGACTGACTAAATTAGTCTTAGTGTCTCTATTTCCTAACCTTAGACAAGTTACTTAACCTCTCTGGATTCTCAGTTTGCCCAACCCACTGTGATGGTGTGAGTTGTAAAAGGAGCTAATATATTTAAAACACCTATATAGTACTCAATATAAGTTATCTACTACTATCAGTGTGCACAATGAAAAGGAAACTGCTGAATTCCATTACTGCATAAATGATTTGGAAAGTCAGTTATACCTTAGTTGTAAATAAAAATTGTAAATATTTATGATTATTACCTTTTCTATTATTCTTAAAATATATTATGTTTATTTATCTTTTTCTAACGTTCTCACAGTCTTATTTTCACTTACTCACTGTAACATCCCTATGAGATAGGTAGAGTGGAGATTTTGACTTCAATTAACTGAGGCCTAAAACGATTAGGTGATTTGCTGTTGGTCATACAGCAGATCACCTAGAGCCCAGGTCTAGGTTGGAGCCCAGGTCTCCTAACTTCCAATTTCAGATCCTTCCACCACAAAACAATTCACTGTTCTGTTTTTCTCTGTAAATTTTCAATGCAATTATTAGTGTCATTTTATTATCAGTAAAGTATAATGGAAAAACTTCTTTGGGGTGATGAAATTTTGCCATATTACTATGCATATATGTGGTAACTGAGCTGAGTCTATGCTACTGTACCAGGACTTTCTAAT
>NW_011481997.1:1150-1599 GCF_000754665.1 Bison bison bison | reverse complement strand
TGGGAGTCAGTCCTAATCCGAATTCCAAACCTTGTCTCACAATCAGCTGAAAGCCTTAGGGCAAGTGACTTAACAACTTTGAGCCTATGTTTTCTCATCTGTAAAAATTACTATACCATACAAAAGGGAAATAAGTGAGACAAAACATATAAAATGTCTCATCCCTAGTAGGTACTTAACAATCATAGTAATATGTATTATTCTAATACTCTTGTAAAACATGCTTTAAAGAAAGGTGAAAATATTTTTAAGCTTTTAAATTGGTGACAAGTTTCTGCTTATTTCATATCATATTATTTTTAGTTAAAATATAAAGTACTGGAGCTTCCCTGGTGGCTCAGTGGTAAATAATGACCTACCAATGCAGAAGACATGGGTTTGATCCCTGATTTGGGAAGATCCCATATGCCACAGAGCAACTAAGCCCATGTGCCACAACTATTGAGCCT
>NW_011481997.1:0-1050 GCF_000754665.1 Bison bison bison | reverse complement strand
CATACCACTCTAATGGCAGAAAGGAAAGAGGAACTAAAGAGCCTCTTGATGAAAGTGAAAGAGGAGAGTGAAAAAGCTGGCTTGAAATCAACATTCAAAAAACTAAGATTATGGCATATGGCCCCATCACTTCGTGGCAGATAGGTGGAGAAAAAGTGGAAACAGTGACAGATTTTATTTTCTTGGGCTCCAAAATCACTGTGGATGTTGATTGCAGCCATGAAATTAAAAGACACTTGCTCCTTGGAAGAAAAGCTATGACAGACCTAGGCAGTGTATTAAAAAGCTGAGATGTCACTTTGCCAACAAAGTTCCCACTCCAGTATTCTTGGGCTTCCTTTGTGGCTCAACTGGTAAAGAATCCGCCTGCAGTGCAGGAGACCTGGGTTTGATCCCTGGGTTGGGAAGATGCCCTGGAGAAGGGAAAGGCTCCCCACTCCAGTATTCTGGCCTGAAGAATTCCATGGACTGTATAGTTCATGGGATTGCAAAGAGTTGGACACAACTGAGCAACTTTCATTTTCACTTTCACTCTGCGTATAAGTTAAATAAACAGGATGACAATATACAGCCTTGACGTACTCCTTTCCCAATATGGAACTAGTCCGTTGTTCCATGTCCAGTTCTAACTGTTGCTTCTTGACCTGCTTACAGATTTCTTAGGAGGCTGGTAAGGTGGTCTGGTATTCCCATCTCTTTAAGAATTTTTCACAGTTTGTTGTGAAAGTCGAAGGCTTTGGCATAGTCAATAAAACAGAAGTAGATGTTTTTCTGGAACTCTCTTGTTTTTTCTATGATCCAACAGATGTTGGCAATTTCATCTCTGATTCTTCTGCCTTTGCACTTACTAGATGCTTAATAAACATTTAGGACCCAGTATCTGTTTCAGCAAGAATGGGTGATAGTCTTCCCTGGCCATATTTTGAGTAAAATTTGATCATTTTTACTACCCTTATAGTTGTTATGTTTGATTATTTTCTGTTCCTTGTCAACCAAAATGTTGGTAAATCCACGGAAGTTTATGAACCACTTAGTAAGACATTGTATGAT
>NW_011481996.1:14311-14700 GCF_000754665.1 Bison bison bison | reverse complement strand
CAGCTGAGCCACAATGGAAGCCCAAGAGTGGGTAGCCTATCCATTCTCCAGGGAATCTTCCCGACCCAGGAATTGAACTGGAGTCTCCTGCATTGCAGGCAGATTCTTTACCAACTGAGCTATGGATGGCAGTTAAGTGGCACCTCTATCACAGTTCCTCCTTGACACATTCATGGCAAGTATCATCACTTGACCATTTCACTCTTATCCAGTAGGTCTGGATACCCCTCAAAATCCTTCACAGAGGAGCCTTGCAGAAAGCAATCACCAATTGCTTAGAGCCACCAGCACTGAGTAGCACTGCAATCTCTGGAGAACCCCACAACCAAACTCTTTGTTGTCTTGAAAACAGCAACAAACTCAATAGAAAAAGATAGCTCATTATAGTA
>NW_011481996.1:8509-10233 GCF_000754665.1 Bison bison bison | reverse complement strand
TTCCTGGTGGCTCAGAGGTAAAGAATCTGCCTGTAAATGCAGGAGATGTGGGTTCAATCCCTGAGTAGGGAAGATCCCCTGGTGAAGGAAATGGCAACCCACTCTAGTATTCTTGCCTGGTAAATCCCATGGACAGAGGAGTCTGGCAGGCTACAGTCCATGGGATTACAATAGAGTCGGACATGACTTAGTGACTAAACAACAACAATAAATTACCATTATTAGAAAGGAGAGAAAACTTAGTAACTTGGCCACTGTCATTGATAGCCTATTTGGGTAGAGTTACTCGAAAGTGACTCCCCTCCTTCACCAACTTCAGCTGAAAGTGAACATTTAATGAGGACAGCACATCTGCCTATAGGGGCAAAGAGAATACTCTAGCACATCAAATACTTTTCCCCAAAGCTTTTGCAAGTGATACTTGAGTGAGTTTCAATAGTCTAACTATTTGTTTTCTATGCCTCCATGGAGTTTTACCCAGAGATCAGGTGAACAAATAACTGATTTATAGACCAAGTATTTTAGGTATTTTCTTATTTTCTATGTTGGAGCAAAAGTTGGAGATCCTAAATAATCATTTTTTAAAGAAATCAATCTGCATATTTAAAATAACCATTATTTATCAAAAGCTTAAATACTTGATTTAAAGAAATCTTTTCTACAAGCATGTAAGTTGCATCTTAATGGATCTAAAATAAAATTGACATTATTTGAATAATTTATCCCAATATGCTCATTTAATATGACTATCTTTTAGGAATAGCAATTTAGGTGTACAACAAAAGCTCCAACTGTTTACAAAAAGGAAGAATCTATGAGCAGTTAATGGGCTCTTACCAGTGCAGCACATTTCATGTCAATAATCTCTAAGGGTGGTCCAGGAGCACTATGGATCTCAAGATGATACCAGATTTGAAAATTGTTAATAGCATTATCTGAAAAAAAGAAAAAAAACATGGCACATTTTAATGTGTGCATTTTAGAACACCATATTTTACATAAATTTTGAGACACATAAATAGATGCCATTTTCAAATTCTTTATAATGGACTCACTTGTCAAGAGCTGAGGGGAAGGTGAAAAGTCAATTTCAACACAGTTTGTGAGCAGTAAGAGAAGCCCCAGGCTGCATGGCCATGAGAATGGGCTGTGAAAGCGTCCTGCCTCATGTGTGCACCTGTAAACTCACTAAGTTCTTCACAAAAATAAGAATGTTTTACTTTTAAGGATTAATATTTCAAAAGAAATAACTAACCCTTTGCCCTCTAATCCCCAAAGCATTCACATAATATACATAGACATATCTAAATATGGTATTATAATAGACAAAGGTACATTTCTAGTACCATACAAATCTAGCTTAAGGGAAAAAAATGAGGAAGAGTTCATGAAATGTCTCGTTTCTTGGGAGTGTTAAACAGGATCCTAGCAATTTAGCTCAAAGAAAGCTGAAATGGGGTATGGATGGTTTTTAAAAAAATAACAAAAGAGAGGAGGAGGAAGAGAAGGGGGGAAAAGTAAGGGGGGGGGAAGGAAAAGGAAAAGAAGAACTAGAAGAAAGAAATAACAGGCCCAAGGTGGAGTCACTTGCCTCCGAGAGAGTAAACTAAGACTTAATTGCAGTTTCAACCTCTCCCAGGAATGGACTTTTTACAATTTTCTGGTCAACACTAGTGAGCCAGCCAGGCTCATCTGTCCACGGGGATTCTCCAGGCAAGAATACA
>NW_011481996.1:4506-5066 GCF_000754665.1 Bison bison bison | reverse complement strand
TAAACTTATACAGTGATATATGACAATTATTTTTCAACAAAAATGGGAAAAAATTATATGCAGATAATATCTATTCAAAAACACTTTAAATCAAATTTAAAAATTAAGTTTTAATTAATATAATAAATCATATGGGAAACATTCTTATATTAAAATATCTGTGCATATTATTATTTTATTTTAAAAATCTAAGCTGTGTGATGACAGGTTGCAAAACAGATTAAGAACCAGGAAAAATATATGTACAGTTATCTCCAATTCTTCAGACAGGCCTTTCCATATTCCTACTGAAACAGAATTAACCTTTCCATCCCTTGTAACAACGTTGCTCTTTTTCTTACTGATTGGTCAGCAGCACATTTCTTTTCAATTAGAGAAGTTTTCAGTTACGCAAAATGAGTAAGTTCTGGAGATATAATGTACAACAAGGTAATTATAGTTAACAGGGTACAGTGTATACTCTAAATTTGCTAGAAGGTAGATTGTGTGTGTGTGTGTATACAGGCTTATTAATTGTGACACATGTACTACTTTGGTGGGGAATGTTAATGATGGTGCAG
>NW_011481996.1:0-297 GCF_000754665.1 Bison bison bison | reverse complement strand
CTTATAAAAGACTGATATTAACTTTTAAACTGAACCTAATATATAAGGAAGTAATTCACAAATTGACCCTGATATCTCAACACCAGCTTGCTATATTCATATTTTTTATTCATCTTTAAAGGATTATTCAAATATTATTTTCCCTTCAATGTCCCACACTTCCATCTCCCTCCTCATTCCTTGCTGATTATCTTATTTCTATTTCACTAAGAAAATGGACACTTTCTGGAAAGAATTTCTTCACAATCCCACCACCACACTGACAAACGCTTCCACGATGGAGACCTTATCCTCTGG
>NW_011481995.1:23217-24196 GCF_000754665.1 Bison bison bison | reverse complement strand
ATGCTGGGAGGGATTGGGGGCAGAAGGAGAAGGGGACGACAGAGGATGAGATGGCTGGATGGGATCACCGACTCGATGGACATGAGTTTGAGTGAACTCCGCGAGTTGGTGATGGGCAGGGAGGCCTGGTGTGCTGCAATTCATGGGGTCGCAAAGAGTCAGACAGGACTGAGCTACTGAACTGAACTGAACTGAAACATTCATGTAAATTGTTTCTCTGAGTACCTGTTTTCGATTCTTTCAGCTATATACTTAGGAGTGGAATTGCTGGGTCATATGGCAATTTTGTGTTTAACTGAGGAACTGCCAAACTGTTTCCTAAAGCAGCTGTACCATTTTACCTGCCTTCAAGCAGTATACAAGGGTTCCAATTTCTCCACATTCTCACCAACATTTGTCACTCTCTTCTTGACTATAGCCAACCTAATGGGTATGAAGTGGTATCACTGTGGTTTTCTTTTGCCTTTTCCTGATGTCTAATGCTGTTGATCATCTTTTCATATGTTTATTAGCCTTTTGTTCATTTTCTTTGGAAAAGTATCTGTTCAAACCCTTGGCCTATTTTTCTCATTCTTTTAATGGACTTTTTTTTTTAAGAGCAGTTTTGGGTTCACAGTAAAATGGAGTGGAAAGAACAGAGAGTTCTCAACATACCCCCTGCCTCTTCAACTATCAACATTCTGTACCCAAGTTGACTACATTTGTTACAACTGATGAATCAAGGTTGACATGTCATCCTCAGCCTAAGTCAGTAGTTCACATGAGGTTTCACTCTTGGTGTTGTGTAGTCTATAGGTTTGGATAAAGCTATAGACATGTATCTACCATTATAGTATCATACAGAATAATTTGCCTAAAAATGTCCTAAAAATCATCTGTGCTCTACCTATTAATTCCTCCCTCCACCCAGCCCCTGAAAACCAGAGCTTATTTACTGTCTCTGTAGTCTTGCCTTTTCCAGAATGTCAGGTAGTTGGAT
>NW_011481995.1:20277-20710 GCF_000754665.1 Bison bison bison | reverse complement strand
ACAGCTCTGATGCTGGGAGGGATTGGGGGCAGGAGGAGAAGGGGACGACAGAGGATGAGATGGCTGGATGGCATCACTGACTCGATGGACGTGAGTCTGAGTGAACTCTGGGAGTTGGTGATAGACAGGGAGGCCTGGCATGCTGGGATTCATGGGGTTACAAAGAGTCAGACTGAGGGACTGAACTGAACTGAACTGAACCCCCTGCCGGCAAGTGGCTTTCTCTTATTGATGGAGAGTCAATTCTTGGCAACATAAGGTAAAACCTAGCCATTTATCCACCCTGTTTAATTTGTTTACATTGAGAATGTTAAACTGTGACTAGCATCATGAATGCAAAGGCCCTCTACCCCTGTGTAACACACTCCTTTCCCCTGCATTTGCTTTGTGCCCAGAGGTTGGCTTTGGGACTGTATTTGATTCTTTGCCTGTT
>NW_011481995.1:19502-20177 GCF_000754665.1 Bison bison bison | reverse complement strand
TGCCCCAACTCAGATATTGCTTCTCCCTGGTAGTATTGAAGTTGTGGCTTGTGACACTTCAATCATAGCTTTCAAATGCCCAACCATGAACAGACTTTGAGGACCGGGGCTTTAACTTCTCCTGTTTCATAGAGTCCATATGTTTTGTTATCAAAGAACTGCAGCCCCACCATGCTAACAAGAGGCCACTCTCTGAGAAGAATGTGTATATATTTTTGTCTGTGAAAGAAACTTTAAGGACATAAAAATTATAGTGATACTGTTGGTAGTAAATTTTATTAGGCGAGCTTAAAATAATTACATTGGCAAAGTCATTCAATGAAAACTTTAAGCATATGGTTGAGTATGAGTATGAATCTCATTGCTACAGTGATTATCCATAAAATACATAGATAAAAAGTCATTCCAAGTAGGGTTTTTCCTCCTAAAACAATAGAGCACATGCACATCTCCAGGCGGAATGAAAAAGGGGCAGAGGTGCTGCCAAAATTAGGGCTTTGGCCAATTTTTTGGTGAGCAGGCAGATGCAGGAGTTTAAAAGAAACACTTGATGTGCTAGGTAGTCTAATTCATAGAGTATATGGACCCAGATGAAAATTTCCAATGGTATGAATAATCCCAACAATCACCCATAGCCCAAGAATATGAAGTTGAATTAGGGCAGGCTACCCGCTG
>NW_011481995.1:18731-19402 GCF_000754665.1 Bison bison bison | reverse complement strand
TTGTTGTTTTGTTTTTAGAAATTTTGCTTTTTATGTATCTTTTTAAAATTGCAGTGTAGTTGATTTACAATGTTGTAGTAGCTTCTGATGTATAGAAAAGTGATTCAGTTATATATATATATATTCTTGTTCACATTCTTTTCCATTATGGTTTATTACAGAATATTGAATATAGTTCCCTGTGCCACAAACATTCTTAAATGGTGAACTACTGCCATGTCCTTTAAAAATATATTTTATTATTTTTTAAAATTAATTTTTTGTTAGAGTATAGTTGCTTTACAATGTTGTGTTAGTTTTGTATTTGCTTCTTGAGAAAACCTTTCTGCTCTGTCTGCAGGGAGAGAAGGGAAGGCAGGGCCTCCGGGAATGTGGAGGGCTGTGGCTGGGAGTCACCTGGGCCGTCTTGCTCCTGGGGTCGGGTCCTTGAGAAAGCAACAGGTAGGAGGCTGTGAAGCTGATACGAGGGCCACCGGGTCGACCTAAAGATGGGGAATCTGGAGGGGCTTTGGCTCCATCCAACATCGAAAGCAACTTTGCCCCATAGCTGCTGTCAGGGCTCAGATGATCGCTGATATTGTGGCTTTTTCAAGGGCCCCGGGCAATTCTGCTCTTTGACGAAGGACTGGATGGTAAATAATTTAGTCTTTGTGGGCCAAGAGGCAAAATAA
>NW_011481995.1:13401-16958 GCF_000754665.1 Bison bison bison | reverse complement strand
CAGGGCTCACGTGCTGGGATCCCTTGTGCTAACTTTTCTGCCTCAGAGATGATGGATTTTTTTTTTTTCCTTCTCCAGCTTCTTCATCGTCCTGGGACACTGCAGTGTCCAGCAGCAAGGCCATGGCTTGAGTGTAACTGCTGCTCCCCATGTCTCAGGTCCGCAAGAAGCGGTGACCTCCGTTCAGTGAGGTCAGGCTGGTGGCCCCCTCGGAAGCCGGGCCAGGGGCTCCTTTCTTTCCACTTGCCTGCATCCACGCAGCTCTTAACTCATTTCAAGTTGGTCCCATTCCTTCTCCCTCCCCCCTTAAATATCTACCACTATACTCAGTTACTGATCTTTTTTTTTAAGTTACCAATCATTTTAATATCTTTGGCAAAGACCCAGTTCAGCCAACATTTCCAACAAGCAGGGCTGGAACAAGTGTTGGTGAGCTGCAAAAAAACAAACAAACAAAAACAAACAAACAAACAAACCAAAACCCCAAACAACTCCATCCATACTTCCTACCATTTCAGAAATGACCTTGAAATCCTAAATCTAAATGTAAAACCTAGAACTGGAAATTTCTAAGAGAAAACACGGGAGAAAAATCTTGATGACCTTGGCATAGGCAAAGATTGCTTAGTTACAGAGGAGTGGTTGTTATGACAGAGAGAGAAGGTGTTGTTTGCTATTGAGTCAGCTTTTTAGGCTCCGTGAATTCCTTCTTCCATTACATGACCCTGGTGATAATATAAGTGAAGACACATTTGTGAATGAGTAGCAGGTAGTATTAATGCAGGAGTCTTTCAGCTAAAGAATTCCACTTTGCAGAGTTCCATACGAAGTCTCCTAGGATGGTCAGGGTTCTGGCAACGGATAGTATATTTAGGTTTGAATACGACAATATTTAGCAGTCCTGTTCAAGTTTCAGTAGCTTTCAGAAGAAAGGAATAACAGTTTGTGTTCCAGAGGTGGTGTCATATAGGTCAAGAAGAAATTATTGTTTCTGAGTATTTTATAATTACCAGGTAATTAGAAATCATGAGGTATCAGAAACCACTCACCATGAAGTCTGGGAATTGCTGTATAGTTATATTTTATGTTTTTAATATCTAGACTATCAGAGGTTAACTTCCTGACTTCCCTCTTTCCCATGAACTGTCTAGGCCCAGAGGTTGAGTTTTTACAAACAGGTCTCCCTGTAATCTGGTAATCTGGTTTTTACTGTGTGGTCCTAAAGATGAAAAGCTTAGAAGGGCGAAAGGAAGAGGAAAATGCTTCAGTTCAGGTCCAGGGGCCCCTTCCTAAATCTCTCCCTGAGCCAGGACCATAAATCTGATTTGGCATCTGCTGGTCCTCAACTCCTCCTATTACCCATTTAAAAAACATTGTCTAATTGGACACAGAGCCTCATGATTTTACCTTCTCATCTCTAAATCATTTAAGCTCCACAGGGAGATGTCAGTTCCAGCTTTCCAGTTGACCATTGAAAGGCTGTGATGACGTCCTAGAACAGCACGGATGATGGCGACTGTAACCCTTTCTGCTGGTCAGTTAACCTGCCCAGAGTGGCTACCTGGATTGTAAGACCCAAAGTCC
This sequence comes from Bison bison bison, assembly GCF_000754665.1. Classification (NCBI taxonomy): domain Eukaryota; kingdom Metazoa; phylum Chordata; class Mammalia; order Artiodactyla; family Bovidae; genus Bison; species Bison bison. Next base: position 15,374 of record NW_011481995.1, on the reverse strand, counting down.
TGGTTATCTGTTGTGTACGATCGTTATTTCTTTGACTCTCACACTGACTTGAGCAGGGCTCAGTAAGGAAGGCTTCTTTCTGCCCCACGTGTTGGCATCTGGGGCTGGAGAATCCACTTCTGAGCTGGCTGGCTTGCATGGCTGGTAAGTCGGCAGTAGCTTTGGCCTGGCAGCTTGGCTGGGAACCTCTGTACCTCTCCCCACAGGGCTGCTGGAGCTTCCTTATTAGAGCGTGGAAACTAGCATCCAAGCACAAGGACTTCAAAACACAGGAAGTCAGAGCTCCCAGTCTGTGAAGGCCTGGACCCCGAAGTCAGGGCATCAACACTTCTGTCACATTGTGTTGTCAATTGCAGAGTCCTCCCAGGTCCACGGGGAGGGGCCATAGATTGCCCTTCTTGGTGGAAAACATGTTAGTCTGTGGCTGTCTTTTAATTGCCACACCCATTCGTTGTTGGCTCAGATAAACTCATCAGCCTTATTTCAGGATCAGTGAAGAGCAGTGGATGCTGCCTTCTGCCCACAATTTTTGAAAGACCTAGAATAAAGATCAGTCGTGACCATCTATATGAGTAGAATCAGGAATAGCTTTGGGAAAAAGTTGCCATGGTGATCGTACGTAGTTTCTGTCTTCCCCATGGGGATTGAGGTTGTTCCTTAGAAAAAATAGGGCAAAGAAGTTTATCCCCCTGAAATTTGGGGCTAAAAAATCATAACATCAGGAGTTGTTGGCAAACTTTTTCTGTAAGTGGCCAGATAACATTTTAGGTTTCATGGGCCCATAGCAGCTCTGTTGCTGTTGCATCTTACAGTTCTGCGGGTTAGAAATCCATTGTGGGTCAGTGTTCCTTGTGGAGGCTCTAGGGCAGGATCCACCCATTGCTTTCCCAGCTCTTAGAGGCTGCCCACTTTCCTTGGCTCTTGGCCCATTCTTCCATCTTCAGGGCCAGCCACATAGCACATCTCTGACCCTGCTTCGGCCCTCAGATCTCTTTCTCTGACCTCTCTGCCTCTGCCATGTTTAAGGGCCCTTGTAATCACATTGGGCCAACTAGAATAGTCTAGGATAATCTCTCTTGTTTTCAGGTGACTTGACTAGTATTCTTAATTCCGTCTGCCACTTTGCTTCTCCTTTGTCCTGTAAATGAACATATTCAAAGGTTCTGGGGATTAGGACATTGATGTCTTTGGGAGGCCATCATTCTGCCCACCACACTATTCTCAGCTCACAGGCTGTAGATTGTCAACCTCTGAGCTATAATACTGGGATTTCCTAATCAACTTCACCTCACATTTGACGTGATGCTCACAAAGGAATTACGTTTAGCTCCTTAGTACTTGAGCTCGAGAGGAGTACATCAAACTCTGTCATATGCTCATCCTGAGGCTGGCATTGTACCTTTTCCATCCATGGCAGAGCACAGAGTACGTGGGAGGCTGACCCACTGTGATCAAAACTATTTCCAGATCATGTCAAATTAAAAAATGGCATTTTTATCTTCTAATTATTTTACTTGAAGTTGGATAGAAGCTTCCGTTGGTTCAGATAGCCTACTATATGGTATTCCAAATACCATTTATATTTCCATTTTCTTTTAGAAATAATCAGCTCTTCCAATACTATTGGGTATAATTGGCTTCTGATCACAAGAGAAAGGGCACAGCTGATTGTATATGTATGCCAGTGTTGTATTCACTCATTCTCTTGTTGAACCCCCAGAATCCTACACTTGCAACTTCCTGGCAGGCAGTTTTCAAAGAGTTGAGCTCCTGTTTGCTTTTTTCAAGACACTATCAGAGGATGTCCATCAGCAAAACCAGCAAGTGCACCAAGAGAGGGTACAGAGAGTGGGAAATCAAGGGCAGGAGACAGGGGAAGGGAATCCCCAGGAGGCAGCTGTGTGCAGGCAGGAAGAGAACCCAGGTCAGCCAGCAGAGGGAGGGGGGAGGCGGGGGGGGCGAGCCTCCAGCAG
>NW_011481995.1:8666-11359 GCF_000754665.1 Bison bison bison | reverse complement strand
TTTGCCTCTTCCGTTTCTGCGGGCTCCTGGCATTCCTCGGCCTCTGGTAGTGTCATTGCCCTGTGTCTATGTGTCCTTTCCCCTTTTATAAAAGGATAGTCATTGGATTTAGGGAGTCCCCTAATCCAGAATGATCTCATCTTGATCACCATCTTGCTTTGAAATCAAATTGCAAAGACTTGATTTCCCAGTGGGGTCATAGTCTGAGCTTCTGGGTGAACGTGAGTTTTGGGGTTACCATTCAGCCCTCTATGGGAGCAACACTTAAGCTGTTGCCCTCCTTGTGTTTTATGAATAGATGGTCAGTTCCAAGTGAATCCTTTTAGTTCAGCAGCCAAACTGTTGTCCTGTGATGGGATAACTAGTTGTGAGAGAAACTTTCTCCAGTGTACCTCCATTTGTTTCCAGAATTGATTTTCTGAAACAATGCAGATTTCTCAACAGTGCATAAGATTCCCCTCATGTGAAAAAAGTTGTTTATAAATATGGATTCCTGTAGCAAGGTTCCCGTAAATTTTAACGTCAACTCCTTCAGGTGTGATTTCCAGACTCTGCTGAACACAGCTTAGTCAGTGAATTGCACACTAAAATTTTGATCTCCAGAGCTCCATTCTGCACTTGAAATGTGACTCATTATATATGTTAGAAAGGGTCAGCAAGCTTTTCCTGTGAAGGTCTGCATGGTCTCTGTGTTAACTACCAAGCTCCAGTTGTATGACAGAGACAGGATGTAAATGAATGGGCATGGTTGTATGTCTATAAAACATTTATTTATGGACATTGAATAGCAGGTAATTGCCATTGTCATGAAATATTGGAGAGTGTGTAGTACGTGGAGAGGTGTGTCTTTCACTTTGTAACTTGGCTTTAGCTTATGTATAGGTCCCATCTGCTCCAGTGAGGCATATGACCTCCCACGTATCATTTGTCAAGCTGCTTTTATTCCAGACTTGATTTGCAAGTTTTATGTGCATTTTTAGGTGCTAAATTTAAATTGATTTCTTTTGTTCCCTCAGTGTAATCTGTCGTCCCAGCTCTTCCTCCCATTTGTGCATTTCCATGGGATTATTCAGCATCTTCATTCTTGTCTATGTCCTAGAGAAGCTAATATTCTGCTACCATCTCTCTTCTACATAACAGGAGGTTTAGTAAATTCTGTATTCTGCCATTTGTCACCAGATTTTCCTTTTATTTCTAGTAACCTTTGCACTTGGCACTAAGACATTTGATACATTACTGCTTTTTCAGTAAATTACTCCTTTTATTATTACTTGGCCATCTACCACTGTGTTAACAGTTTGGAACCCTAGCTGGTTTTTTGGTTTTTGGTTGTCTTTTTTTATCCTAACTTTCTTTTTAACTGATACAAATACTGAGACACCTGCATTTTTTTGTTTGCAAGTATCTGGAACTTACCTCTTGTTCCAAGATTGTATTTTCAAACTTTGTTTCTTCCATTTGATCATCATGATACAGAGACACCAGCAGGGTCTGTGTGGCTGATCTCCTGCTCCCACAGGAGATGTGGGGTCACTCTTGGCCTCTGGCCTCCACTTGCCATCTTGCTGGCAAAGAGCCCTCCAGAGCCCCCAGTGGGCTTAACTATCCCCTGAATCTGCTTTGTCTGACTCTCTCTTTATCCAGCTTCCATTGTTGGACATTTAGATAGGTTTTCTTGTGGAGACCATTTTGAACACCAGTTTCTTTCCTTTCTTTCACTGTTACTTAGTCACTTTGCTGTCGGAACATTTCTTGGAAACAATACGGTGGGCACTTTTCTCTTTTACCTCAATCAGACAATCCCACGACTTTCTGAACTTAATCACTGGTAGAAGAGACAAGGTGAGCGCTGTCAGCAACACAGAAGCCAGGCCACAATAGCAGTTGAGAGTTGGCACCAGTAGTAGTAGAAGGAACCCAGAATTCAGAAATGGTACGCCGTATTGTTGGAGAAAAACTGATAGCAAAAAAGGAATCACAGAGGGCTGTTTTTCAAAATTTTCAAAGTTATGATCTATTTTCAATGGTCACATTGTTTCTTTTGATTTCTTAACTGGAAAAATTGAGGACAGTTGTGCTGACACAAATTTCTATAATCTTTTCCATTTTTAAAGCTTGTGAAGTTTACGCTTTTTATCAGGGCAGCAGCTAATATGCTGAATGAAATCTGGACTCTCTGGAGAATCTTTGTCCAGACTGGTCTGGCTCACAAAATATTTGATTTTTAACCATTTTTCATTAGGGGAGTCAACCGTTTTATTTGCAGTTGCTGTACCTTGACTACCTTTGTTGAAATGCCATACTAGTTTTTTCTCTTTCTTAACCATAAAGTCAGTTAAAACCTGGGAATCATTTTTCTTGCAAGATGCAGTTGGGTGTTAAGGCAAATCATGAAAGATGGTCTGAAAATTAACTTCTAAAACAGAGTTTGAAGGAGAGCAGAAAGTATGGATTTAGAAATTGCTCCTGTGCTCTAGCTCTCAGAAGTAAGAATGGCTTGATGCCGTGGAGAGACAGAGGAATCTTTTTGCAGGTTATCAACTTAGAGGAAGTTGATCAGCATAGTGAATCACATTCCCAGCGATGGATTTGTTCTTTTAATTACCCTGGAATTTTGTTAGACTAAGTAACTCTCCCAGTCAGTGGGGTGAATGACTAAGCCTTGGAAACTCAGTGTTCTAGAAATCCTGTTA
>NW_011481995.1:4328-6731 GCF_000754665.1 Bison bison bison | reverse complement strand
TCTCTCTGTCTCCCTCTCACTTTCTCTCTCGGTACCTTTTATTCTACCTAGTTGTCACAATTGGAATTACATAAATTGTGGTATTATGTGTATTTATCTTTAATTTTTGCTTCTTTGATATTTGTTTTCTGTATCCAGTGTCAGGCACACTGTCTCCCAATAATAAATAATTAGTATTTGGTGAATAAAACTGGGATGAGTCTCTTTTGCTGTTATAATCTATAACTTTCTTTATTAATTAAATAATTTAAATTACTAAATTCAAATTACTGAGGAATTAAATTATTAATGTTACTTCTCTTTACATGTAATAACACATCTGTGATTCATCTTTCTCCTGTAGATCTCAGTGGGAGAAATCTGAATGTCGCCATCTCTCCCTTATTATAAAAGTTGTGCCTTTGTATTTTAGAGTCGTGCTCCGATTTCAGCAAAGCTTGTGGCCAATATGCTCTCTGTCGCTGGAGCGGATCACATCATCACCATGGACCTGCATGCCTCTCAGATACAGGTTCCAGCATTTTCTTTGTTGTTCTTGGTTATAGTGAGGGCTTAATGCAAGTGGTTAAATCCTAACTCTCTGTTAGGTTAGTTTTCAAAGGAGGTAACACTACTTGTGTTTTTAAGTTTGTATATGGTGACTCTCTGGGATTTTCGTCTTTTATACCGAACTTAGATAATTTAACATTGATATCGCCCATCTCCACCACCACCTTGCCTCCACTCAATTTTGGAGGAGCAGGAATGGCTTCTTGGTAGTAAACTCTGTAATTCTACCTCAACTTTTGCCAATAATTAGAATGGGAGAGTTGTTAAGTTTTTAAATACTCTTCATAACTTAGTTCCTTCATCTATAAAACAGGCCGAATTACAGTATGCCTGCCCTGCAGTACAGTGAACTGTGAATTATTTGGCTTACAATAAGATGCTTAAGATTAGCTTTAACCAAATCTTTCCCCCACTTATCTACAAAGACAGTCTCCTTTTCTTAGAATAGCGGTGATCATAAGGTAATAGACCATGTCCCCAAAGATACCAGCTGAACCAAAATCTGCTTCTGGAACGTATCTGTCTTTTGATTTAATTCCGTTTGAATTAAGAAAAGGGAGTCTGTACAGACACAGAAAAGAAACTTAATAGTTACCAAAGGGAAAATGTGGGGGGAAGGATAAAATATAAAATAGATATACAACAAAAACCCACTGTATAGCACAGGGAACTATATTCAGCATCTTGTAGTAACGTATAACAGAAGAGAATCTTAAAAAGAATATATATATATATATATATCTGAATCACTTGGCTGTATACCTGAAACTAACATAGCATTGTCAATCAACTATACTTCAGTTACAAAAACATTTTTTAAAAAAGGAATACAATGTATACTTCAATTGAAAAAAATATTTTTAAAAAGAAGTAAAAGGGGAATCTGTTGAAAAGGCTTCTTTTGAATAAAAAATTCAAATTTTATTTCATTGCAGAGAAGATCTTTTTTAAAAAGCCCTGTTATAACATGACACCCACTTCTCCCTTTAGGGCTTCTTTGATATCCCCGTGGATAACTTGTACGCAGAGCCTGCGGTCCTGCAGTGGATTCGGGAGAACATCACTGACTGGAAAAATTGTATCATTGTTTCACCTGACGCTGGGGGCGCCAAAAGGTATTGCACAGGCTCAGGTGGCACGAGGCAGGTTTCTGGGTTTGCTAACTGCTTTTTCCTTGCTGTATGTGTTAGGTAAGGAAGCATGTCTTAAATGACTTACCAGTTTATTTTGCAGATGACCAAGTAAGTAACCAACAGGCTTCACCTCCAGAGCAGAGAGCTGTCATCTTTAATATTTCATCACTCACGAAAGAAAAAAAAATACACATAGACATTTATTTTCAGCAAAGAATGTTCTGAGTTTTTAAAAAGCTTTTATTTCTGGTGATAGAAGCCATGAGCCTAACTGGAAAATAAGGCTTTCACTTCACAACACAACTGACCAAGCTTGGCCTTCTTACTACAAACACTTAGCAATGGAAGCCAAAATACAACAGTTTTAAAATCCCTGTCGACAGAGCAGCCCGAGAGAAAGGGAGATGAGTGAGTGAGTATGTGAGTGAGTAAAAGTCGCTCAGTCGTGTCTGACTCTTTGCAACCCCATGGACTATACAGTCCATGGAATTCTCCAGTCTAGAATACTGGAGTGGGTAGCCTTTCCCTTCTTAACCCAGGGATCAAACCCAGGTCTCCAACATGGCAGGCAGATTCTTTACCAGCTGAGCCACAAGGGAAGCCCAAGAATACTGGAGTGGGTAGCCTATCCCTTCTCTAGCGGATCTTCCTGACCCAGGATTCAAACCGGTGTCTCCTGCATTGCAGGTGGATTCTTTACCAACTGAACTGCCAGGGAATT
>NW_011481995.1:0-430 GCF_000754665.1 Bison bison bison | reverse complement strand
TAGATTACCATAGTATTTTTTGTTTTTACAATATTTGACACATCTGTCTATTTTTTTTTTTTCTTATTTTGTAAACTGAGAGTTTTCTAATGTAATTTTGGGAATATGTTTTCAGACTTCAGCTGTAATTCTTTTCCTTCTTTTCCCTATGTATCTTTTTAACTTTTAATTTTATGTTGGAGTATAGTTGGCTAACAGTGTTGTGTTAGTTTCAGGTGTACAGGAAAGTGATTCAGTTATTTATTTACACGTTTCTATTCTTTCTCAAATTCTCTTCCCATTTAGTTTGTTGCATAATATTGAGCAGAGTTCCCTATGCTATACAGTAGATCCTTGTTGGTTATCCATTTTAAATACACCAGTGTATACATGTCCACCCCAAACTTCCTAACTATCCCTTCTTCCCAGCCTCCCCCCAACCCCCTGCAAT
>NW_011481994.1:9208-10285 GCF_000754665.1 Bison bison bison | reverse complement strand
ATTCTTTGGCATTGCCTTTCTTTGGGATTGGAATGAAAACTGACCTTTTTCCAGTCCTGTGGTCACTGCTGAGTTTTCCAAATTTGCTGCCATATTGAGTGCAGCACTTTCACAGCATCATCTCCCAGGATTTGAAATAGGTCAACTGGAATTCCATCACCTCCACCAACTTTGTTCATAATGATGCTTACTAAGGCCCACTTGACTTCACATCCCAGGATGTCTGGCTCTAGGTGAGTGATCACACCATCGTGATTATCTTGGTTGTGAAGATCTTTTTTGTACAGTTCTTCTGTGTATTCTTGCTACCTCTTCTTAATATCTTCTGCTTCTGGTAGGTCCATACCATTTCTATCCTTTATCAAGCCCATCTTTGAATGAAATGTTCCCTTGGTATCTCTAATTTTCTTGAAGAGATCTCTAGTCTTACCCATTCTGTTGTTTTCCTCTATTTCTTTGCATTGATCGCTGAGCAAGGCTTTCTTATCTCTCCTTGCTATTCTCTGGAACTCTTCATTCAGATGCTTATGTCTTTCATTTTCTCCTTTGCTTTTCTCTTCTCTTCTTTTCACAGCTATTTGTAAGGCCTCCCCAGACAGCCATTTCACTTTTTTGCATTTCTTTTCCATGAGGATGTTCTTGATCCCTGACTCTTGTACAATGTCACAAACCTCAGTCCATAGTTCATCAGACACTCTATCTATCAGATCTAGTCCCTTAAGTCTATTTCCCACTTCCACTGTATAATCATAAGGGATTTGATTTAGGTCATACCTGAATTGTCTAGTGGTTTTTCCTACTTTCTTCAATTTAAGTCTGAATTTGGCAATAAGGAGTTCATGATCTGCGTCACAGTCAGCTCCCGGTCTTGTTTTTGTTGACTGTATAGAGCTTCTCCATCTTTGGCTGCAAAGAATGTAATCAATCTGATTTAGGTGTTGACCATCTGGTGATGTCCATGTGTAGAGTCTGCCCATCACCAATTCCCAGAGTTTACCCAAACTCATGTCCATTGAGTCAGTGATTCCACCCAACCATCTCATCCTCTGTCATCCCCTTCTCCTCCAACCTTCAATC
>NW_011481994.1:4538-5324 GCF_000754665.1 Bison bison bison | reverse complement strand
AGAGGATGAGATGGCTGGATGGCATCACTGACTCGATGGATGTGAGTCTCAGTGAACTCCGGGAGTTGGTGATGGACAGGGTGGCCTGGCGTGCTGCGATTCATGGGGTCGCAAAGAGTTGGATACGACTGAGCGACTGATCTGATCTGATCTGAACCACGAGAGGCATGGGAAACTTAAAACATTCTAAAAATATAGAGCCTTTCAAGGAGTCAGAAATTATTAGAATGGAACTAGTGAAGGATTTCATTGTTGAGCCAATGCTTGCTGCCAAGTTTCCACGTCTCCTGCATTGTGTCCTTGGGAGTATATTAGTAGATATACTTGGTGTATAGAAAATATAAGTAGTAGCCTTGGTGTTAAACTTTAGACCCTTGAGTTAATAAATTCTTTAAATTCTTTCCCTGTTATACCCCACTGAACCTTTGCCCTATAGAAATGCAACTTTATCTAGTGCTTTCGGGGAGTGGTGCCAAACTTTATAAAAATCACCTTTAGTGAAAATAAGTTTTCTGGTTGACTAACCTTTATCAGAAGAAAAATGTTAACAGGCCTCCTGGCCAGAAGATGATGTAAATCACCTAAAACCTTTGTATATGATAAGTTTGCAAAAAGAAAGCCTGGTCTCGATAAGGGTCAGGGACTACTGACCCTGCATGACTTTGTATCTTCCATTATCCTCTATGTACAACTGAGAGTATAAAAGCTCCTTTCAAAAATAAATTTATGGGCCTCGCTCACTGAAGCTTGGTCTCCCTGTGTCATTCTTTCTCTTTCTCTCTTTCT
>NW_011481994.1:0-499 GCF_000754665.1 Bison bison bison | reverse complement strand
CACAATATAAAAACCAGATAAAGACATTAAAAGAAAGAAAAATTGCAAACCAAACTGTCTTGGAATATTAAACAACATACCAATGAACTGATTCTAGTGATATAAAATAGATAATATTTCACAATATAACTTGACTGGGCAAGTCCAAGATACTCAGGGTTGCCTGTTACAAAGGACAGGCTGGAATCCTTGGGCAGGAGCTGATACTGTTCTCTACAAGTAGAATTTCTTTTTACTTCAGGGAGGCTTTGTTTCTACTCAAAATCAACTGATTATGGATTTCAATCACATCTACAAAATACCTACAGAGCAACACACAGATCACCTTTTGACTGAATAACTGAGGAATGTAGTCCGGTCAAGCCGACATTAAACTGACCATTAAAAATGGAAATATTTCCCATGTGTTTTCATGAGGATACATAAGAATTGATGCTTTTGAACTGTGGTGTTGGAGAAGACTCTTGAGAGTCCCTTGAACTGTCAGGAGATACAACCA
>NW_011481993.1:10473-10707 GCF_000754665.1 Bison bison bison | reverse complement strand
GTGAGGCACTGACCAATGGCTGAGCAAGTCCTGTTGCCTAGTAACAGGATGCAGAGTAATAAGGCACAGCAGTGGCTACCTGTGAAGGGCTGTGCTCTGTTACATAAGGACACTTTGGGTCCAGTGTGCTGGAATCTTTTTGATTGACTCATTTCCAACCTCTGGTTTTGATTTCACATAATTATTTAACTTTTGCATATCATACTTTTCATTATATTCCCAGGCATACCTGTC
>NW_011481993.1:9571-10373 GCF_000754665.1 Bison bison bison | reverse complement strand
TGCAAGCAAACCGCATTGGAACTCTTCTGGACTGCCGTGGCTTCCTGGTTACCTTAGTCATGATGATGCCAAGAAGTGGCCTAACCTAGAACCTCTGCCTCTGAGCTCCCTATTTATACCCTTTCAGGACAATGAGGAGCCACACCCTTCAATCTGATTGGTCAGTGAGGCACCACCCCAGCCAATAGCATCTTGGGGGGCTTAGACATCACAATGTACCACTGTGCCCATCAACATGGGCGAGTGGATGCTGAGGGAGGCCATTATATAACTTTTCCACTGCTGACACCTCTGTGTGTCTGATTCGTGGGGAGTGGTGATTCAGGGGCACGGTGTTTCTCCTCATGACCTTCAAACTTCCTTTCAGTTCCCTTTATCCTTTGACTTATATGTACCACTTCAACACTCCTGCCTCCTTCATCCCTCTATAAACATCTGCCAAACCCTTTCTGTCCCACTTCAGCCTTTCAGAGTAATCACTTCATCTCTAGACCACCTTCTGCCTGTTGGGGGTTCCTGAGGGGCTTAAGGAACTTAAGAGCAAGCACTTAAGGTGGACAAAGGTAATTAAGAACAGGTTGGGTGTTTTATCTACTGTGATGAGCTTTAACGACCCCCAGACTTGGTGAATGCTCAGTCTGTTGCCCAAAGTTTAATACACAGTCTCCATAAGATTACACATCAGAACAAAGACAGTTTTAAATGTCTCCTCCACTAAATTTTTTTGGGACACTTCAACTCTCATATTGAGCAAGGAAACTCAACTCGCCCCATCTACCAGAAATACATTCCTGATTATTAT
>NW_011481993.1:7943-9168 GCF_000754665.1 Bison bison bison | reverse complement strand
GTACCTTTCCTGCATCCCTGTTGCTGCGACCTACTAGCAGTGGTTTTCTTCCTGGGTCTCAGTTTGTGAGAACTGGTCTCCCCATTTGGATGCCCTGAGGACGGACACTGAGGACCTATTATGTTGGATGCCTGTCTTCGTCAGGGATGACAGCTGGGCAGAGTGTGGGAACCTGGCACTGAAGGACCTGCTGGCTGAGATCTGCTTCCCCTTAACCAGGACTGGGACACTGCAGGGTGAAAGCTGTGCCTTGAGACTGCCCTTTCTTGTCAGGACAGAGAATAACATTCATCTAGTAGAGATTTATAGGAACATCATTACCTGACCATGACCTAACCTTAAGCACAAAGGGTATGACACCAAGAAGTCTGCAGCAACTTACCATGACTCTCTCTAACATTTGATTTTAAATGCACTTACTGAAAACTTTAAGTAACTTTGGGTTCTTAGGGCATGAACCACCCATCTCCCTGGATGAATCTTTAATAAACCTTTCTCTGTTCCAAACTTTAAGGTTAAGTTTTGATGGGCCTCAGTCTGCGTCAGGCACATGGACTTGCAATTTGAATAACAACGGTATTATCTAAGGACAGACTTTGCCTCTCTTAAACAACGGCAGAGACTGGCCAAGTGCTCACAATTATCCATAAAATACCCGCTGACTAGGCTTGGCTAAACTTTAGCCAAGCTTCTCTCCTCTGAACTTCAGCTTTCCCCCAAGCTTGAGCAAGCGCTAAGATTCAAACATTTCTGTTTCCCTTAACAGCTCATTCTGAGAATCAGCTCACTACAGAGAGAAACATTTCCTGTTAAACTGCTCCATCATGCTGTCTGCTCATCCATCCCCACCACTTGCCCTATCACACACACACACACACACACACACACACACACACATACACACAGAGTTTCTGTTGGCCCTGCTTATCCTTCCATGTTAAAGAAACATCTTTTTCTGTTTTATTTTGAGACATGTGAGGATCTGTGCTCAAAACATTTTCCCTATTGCAATCAGTTCCGTTCAATGGCTCAGTCATTTCTGACTCTCTGAAACCCCATTGGCTGCAGCACATCAGGCTTCACTGTCCATCACCAACTCCCAGAGCTTGCTTAAAATTCAAGCCCATCAAGTTGGTGATGCCAACCAACCATCTCATCCTTTGTCGTCCACTTCTCCTCTGGCCTTCAATCTTTCCCTGCATCAGGGTCTTTTCCAATGAGTCAG
>NW_011481993.1:3316-5888 GCF_000754665.1 Bison bison bison | reverse complement strand
AGATGCTCAACATCACTCATTATCAGAGAAATGCAAATCCAAACCACAGTGAGGTACCATTTCACGCTAGTCAGAATGGCTGTTATCCAAAAGTCTACAAACAATAAATGCTGGAGAGGGTGCAGAGAAAAGAGTTCCCTTTGTTGGTGGGAATGCAAACTAGTACAGCCACTACAGAGAATAGTGTGGAGACTCCTTAAAAAACTGAAAATAGAACTGCCATATGACCCAGGAATCCCAATGCTGGGCATACACACCGAGGAAACCAGAATTGAAAGAAACACATGTACCCCAATGTTCATCGCAGCACTGTTTATAATAGCCAGGACATGGAAGCAACCTAGAAGTCTGTCAGCTGACTAAAGGATAAGAAAACTGTTGTATATATACACAATGGAATATTACTCATCCATTAAAAAGAATACGTTTGAATCAGTTCTAATGAGGTGGATGAAACTGGAGCCTATTATACAGAGTGAAGGAAGTAAGAAAGAAAAACACCAATACAGTACACTAACACATATATATGGAATTTAGAAAGATGGCAATGATGACCCTATATGCGAGAAAGCAAAAGAGACACAGATGTATAGAACAGTCTTTTGGAATCCATGGGAGAAGGCGAGGGTAGGATGATTTGAGAGAATAGCATTGAAACACGTATATTATCATATGTGATACAGATTGCTACTCCAGGTTTGATGCATGTGACAGGGTGCTCAGGGGAGGTGCATTGGGATGACCCTGAGGGATGGGATGGAAGGGAGGTTGGAGGGGTTTCAGGATGGCATGTATGGCAAAAACCACTACAATATTGTAAAGTAATTAGCCTCCAAGTAAAATAAATAAATTAATTAAAAAAATAAAGATAAAAAAGCCTGCCACCCCCCCCACCAAAAAAAAAAACAAACATGTGGATTCAAAGACTAAGATCATGGTATCTGGTCCCATCACTTCATGGCAAATAGAAGTGGGGGAAAGTGAAAGCAGTGACATATTTTATTTTCTTGGATTCCAAAATCAATGAGGACAGCGACTGAAGCCATGAAATAAGAAGATGCTTGCTCCTTGAAGGAAAGCTATGACAAACCTAGAGAGTCTATTACAAAACAGTGATACAACTTTGCCAACAAAGATCTGTATAGTCAAAGCTGTGATTTTTCCAGTAGTCATGTATGAATGTGAGAGTTGGACCATAAAGAAGGCTGAGTACCATACTGAGTGGTTTAGAACTGCGGTGCTGGAGAAGACTCTTGCGAGTCCCCTGGACTGCACGTAGATCAAACCAGTCAGATCTAAAGGAAGTCAGCACTGACTATTCATTGGAAAGACTGATGCTGAAGCTAAAGTTCCAATACTTAGGCCACCTGTGGTGAGAGCTAACTCATTGGAAAAGACCTTGATGCTGGGAAAGACTGAAAGCAAAGTGAGAAGGGGGCAGCAGAGGATGAGATGGTTAGATAGCATCACCGACTCAATGAAAATGAATTTGAGTAAGTGCTAAGATGTAGTGGAGGACACAGGAGCCCTGAATGTTACAGTACAAGGGGTCACAAAGAGTCAGACAGGACTTAGGGACTGAACAACAACAATAGCTCTCACTGGAAACACTAAAAATTGGATGATTTTGGTTACAAATTATACATGTAACATATTTATATGATACAAATCGTGCATATCATAAAATGGTTTGGCCTTTTGGTTCTAGTATTTTTATACCATCCTTTTGAAGGGGGGTGCAGTTTAACATTAATTTTAATAGGAATAGATTCAGCAATGTAGCCAGTTCAAATGCAAAGATATTAATATTTCAAAAAAGAATTATAATAGTCAATTTGTGTTCAATGAAATTCAAAAATCATTTTAATCATTTTCAAATTAATAAAGATATCTCCAATTTTTCAACCACTTTGACTTATTAATTCATTGCTCATTCCTTTTGGGAAACGCTAATCATCATTCAAATGAAATTATTGCAGCCACATGTGGTCTTCTGAGAAATCATAGGGTATATTGAGAAAAAAGAAAATGTATCTGAGTCAAAATACTTGGTTTCAGTTTTTAGGCATACCACTGGTTTGACATGCAACATTTAGCAGATTGTTCTGTCTTTTGGATTCTGTTTTCTATTTATTTATAAAAAGCGTTTACTGGCGGTCCTAAGATGGCAGAGGAATAGGACGGGGAGATCACTTTCTCCCCCACAAACTCATCAAAAGAACATTTGAACGCTGAGTAAATTCCACAAAACAACTTCTGAATGCTGGCAGAGGACATCAGGCACCCAGAAAAGCAGCCCATTGTCTTCGAAAGGAGGTAGGAAAAAATATAAAAGACAAAAAGAGAGACAAAAGAGGTAGGGATGGAGCTCTGTCCCGGGAAGGGAGTCTTAAAAAGAAAGAAGTTTCCAAATACCAGGAAACACTCTCACTGCCGAGTCTGTGGCAAGCCTTGGAACCACATAGGGCAACGTAACTGGGAGGAAAAATAAATAAATAATTAAAACCCACAGATCACACGCCCAATGGTAACTCCTCCAGCAGAGAAGCAGTGCAGATAACTGCATCTGCCA
>NW_011481993.1:0-395 GCF_000754665.1 Bison bison bison | reverse complement strand
ATAAAAGTTAAATTTAAAATGAAAAAAAAATAATGAATAATGCAATAAATGAGATCAAAAACACTCTGGAGAGAACAAATAGTAGAATAATGGAGGCAAAGGTAGGATTAGTGAGGGAGAAGATAGAATGGTAGAAATAAATGAATCAGAGAGGAATAAAGAAAAATGAATTAAAAGAAATGAGGACAATCTCATAGACCTCTGGGACAGTGTTCAATGCCCCAACATTCAAATCATAGGAGTCCCAGAAGAAGAAGACAACAAGAAAGACCATGAGAAAATACTTGAGGAGATAATAGTTGAAAATTTCCCTAAAATGGGGAAGGAAATGATCACCCAAGTCCAAGAAACCCAGAGAGTCCTAAACAGGATAAACCCAAGGTGAAACACCCCAA
>NW_011481992.1:9192-9698 GCF_000754665.1 Bison bison bison | reverse complement strand
CCATTGTGTATATGTACCACAGCTTTCTTATCCATTCATCTGCTGATGGACATCTAGGTTGCTTCCATGTCCTGGCTATTATAAACAGTGCTGCGATGAACATTGGGGTACACGTGTCTCTTTCAATTCTGGTTGTCCATTGTTCCATGTCCAGTTCTGTTGCTTCTTGACTTGCACTTTATATTTAGAACTGTTTTTTTTGCTTTTTTTTAAAAAATCTTTTTAGCAGTACTGCTCATCATGTGGAATCTTAATTCCCTGACCAGAGGGGGAACCTGCATCCTCTGCATTGGCAGCATGGAGTCTTAACCACTGGACCACCAGGAAAATCCCTTAGAACTATTTTAAAGTTACAAAAAATTCATCAAAAGTACAGAGAGTTTCCCCCATCACACTAACAACTAATATCAATATCTTGCATTAGTATGGTATATTTGTTACAATTAACAAACCTATATATACCATATCTTTTTATCCATTCCTCTGTCAATGGACATTTAGGTTGC
>NW_011481992.1:4484-5076 GCF_000754665.1 Bison bison bison | reverse complement strand
AATAATTGTCAGTAAGATAAACATTTTCCTTGACACAAGACATGAGTCTTTTTTTATCACATGGAGGTAAATGGGAATTTAGGATACAAAGTTCTATCACATAAAGCATGATCAACAATAATTTTAGTTTGGAAAATATTTAATGCATTCAAACCAGTCAAATTCTGACTACAAATATGAAAGTATCTATCAATCATCTATATAGTTTTAAGTTTTGTAACATATATGGATCTCCCAGGATAATCTGCTTATAAATTATATACCTAAATAAAATGATTTGACCTACTACAGAAAATTGCTAGCTATAAACAATGCTTGGGAATGTGTCAAAAGTGATTTTTGTTTTAGAATAGTTGGGTATAAGTCATTCTTTCTGATGATAGTTATATTGCAAGCAAAGGCAAAACAATGCCATTATTCTATAGGAAAATATCCACTTTGCTGTTGATCTCAATGGATAGGAAATACAACTAGGACATTCAGAATGGTTTTGTCAGGAATATAAATGTGAAAAAGAAAAGAAGGAAGAGTGCACCACTGTTTTTTTTTTTTTTTCACCATGAATTATTACTAAATTTGACAATAGACTACT
>NW_011481992.1:0-421 GCF_000754665.1 Bison bison bison | reverse complement strand
TAATATTGTTTAGATTCCATATGTAAGCGATATCCTATTATATTTGTTTTTCTCTATCTGACTTGCTTCACTTAGTATGACATCCTCTAGTTCCATCTACATTGCTACAAATGGCAATATTTCATTCTTGGCTGATTAATATTCCATTGTATGTATATTGCACATATTCTTAATTCAGTCATCTGTTGATGGGCACTCGGGTTGTTTCCATGTCTTCAGTATTGTACATAGTGCTGCTATGAACTTTGGGTGCATATATTTTTTCAAATTAGAGTTTTCATCTTTTCCAGATATATGCCCTGGAATGGGATTGCTAGATCATGCGGTAGCTTGATTTTTCATTTTTCAAGGAATCTTCAGATTGTTTTCTACAGTGACTGTGCCAGTTTACATTCCCACCAACAGTACTATAGGAGAGCTC
>NW_011481991.1:13611-14677 GCF_000754665.1 Bison bison bison | reverse complement strand
CACTTCAAACACCAGGTCTCAAAAGTCTCTGACCCTTGACTGCCTGAGGGTCATGTAACCTTGGAGTAACCCAAGACTGTTGTTTGCCTAATTGACAAGAGAGATCCTTTTAAGTTCATGAGACTCTGTAGATGAAGGTCAATTGTCTGGTGTAGCATTAGAACAGTGGTTAACTTCTGTGGTAGTTTTGACACTTTTAATGAGAGATTTGACATTTGATGGAGAGGTTGGTGAGGAACCTGTTGGGGACTTTGGTGGTCAAAACAGCAATAAAATATTGTTATAGCAATAGTTTATGCTGGCTTGAGGTAGGAATGCTGGCTGCAGAATTTAGAAAGAAACCACCTGTGAGTTAATCTTTAGAGATTTTAGGAAATGGGACTCTCCAAGACACCAGCTAGATGACTGGCATCCATTGGAGATAATTGAGTTGGCTATACCTTTGAAATAAAAGTTGCTCTTGGATGGAAGAAAAGGTCCCCAAAAAACCTTGACATTCTCGTAATGATATTTACTCACACAACTCAACTTGACTCTATATCATGTATGAATTTTTACTTAAAACAGGTCTTGATTAGCTGTTGCATATTATTTTAAAAATATTTTCCTTGCTGATTACTTCTACTTATCTTTCTCATACTCAGCTCAGATGACACTTTTTGTAAGAAGTATTATCAAGCCTCCATGTCTGGGAGAGTTGTCCCCTTTTTATGTTCTCATACTTACTAGCACGGAATACTATGGTGTAATTTTCTGTTTAGTTGTATCTGTACCCCTGAGCCCTGTGCCTGGCACATAGCCAACTTCAGTGAATTATCAGTTGAATGAATGAAAAAAATGAATAAGTGAATTGAATGGATTGCAAGTAAATTTTTGTGAGGGTTTGTAGAAGAAAGAATTTGCATCTAATTGGGTAGAATATAGGATACTCCTTAAAGGATATGAGAGTCTCTTGGACTGCTAGGAGATCAAACTAGTCAGTCCTAAAGGAAATCAGTCTTGAGAATTCATTGGAAGGACTGATGCTAAAACTGAAACTCCAATACTTTGACCACCTGATACGAAG
>NW_011481991.1:8684-10650 GCF_000754665.1 Bison bison bison | reverse complement strand
TCTCTGTATCACGCTGCCTCTCTGAAGTCATGTCGAGAGCATACTACATCAGCTGTCCTTTGAGGAGGATACAGGGACTGTAGGAAGGAGAGTGAAATTCTCTCATTTCAGGGTTAGTTGCCTATGTAAGGATGGTTAGGACTCTGCTAGATGGAGACAGGTGAGGAAAAGCCTTCCAGGTAACAGGAAGGGCAGAAGCATGGACCAGAGTTGAATAGAGTGTGATATGTTCATAGGTTGGTGACCAGAGAAAAATTTGTAGGAGGGAACAGAAGGTTGAAAAGAAGACTGGGAAAACAGCATGAAAAACAATGATTGGCAAAAAATAAATTAAAAAATATTATTTCAAGTAATCCCATGAAACGTGATAAATTGCTTATCATTTCCCATTTTACTTGGGAGAATCACTGGATTTTAGTAACTTCAAAAACACTTACCCTTAGAATTGAAACAAGTATCAAAATATTTAAAAGTACGATGTATTGTAAAAATAAATAAAAGTAAGATAAATTTAGAAAGAATTCAGTTATCAGAATAAGTGTTTTTTTTTTTTTTTAACAAATGGAAATCATATATCTTTTTATACCTGTCCTGTAAAATAAATATGATTGGCTATGAAAAAGATGTCACTAAATATGCCTCAGATACTTAAAAGAATAATACATTATTATGAGGAATAGGATGTTGATAAGTTAGAAAATTTAGATAAAATGGATGAATTCCTAGAAAACATAACATACCCAAATTCATTTGACAAGAGTTAGAAACCAAAGAATTGAATCACTATTCAGGAGCCTTCCCACAAAGAAAACTCCAGGCCCAGATGGCTTCACTGACAAGTCCTACCAAATATTCAAGCAAGAAAAAAATCCAGTTTTGCACAAAACCTTCCAGAGAACACAAAATGAGTGAATAGTCCCAGACTTACTTCATGAGGCCAGCTTAATTCTGATGGACAAAAACATTAAAAGAAAGGGAAAATGGAGGGTGACCTCATTCATTGTGATAGATATAAAAACTTTAACCAAATATTAGCAAATAGAATTCAGCAACATATAAATAGGATAAATCATCATGACAAAGTAGGCTATATCCCAGGAATACAAGATCACCATTAGAAACTCAAACAGTGTCATTCACTACATCAGTAAATTAAAGGGGGGAAATCACATGATCATCTCAATAGATGCAGATAAACCATGTGATAAATTCAACATTCTTTTATGATAAAAATTCTTAGCCAACTAGGAACACAAGAGAATACTTAGGAGGCCAGGCCCATGTGGTAGGCTATGAGAAAATCCTGACTTCAAACCAAAGGAGATGAGATATCACTTTTAGTGAGAATAAAAACTGATGGGACTACTTTGGAAAATAATTTGACATTTTCTAAGAAGTAGAAAATGAAGTACAACTATGACTCAGAAAGTCTATTACTATGTATATTCCCTAAATCCACACATGCTCATAATCATGGTAACATGATTCCCAATTGTGAAAAACTAGAAACAAACCAAATGGCCATCAATAGATTGTGTAGGTAAACTGTGGAATATTAATAAAAACCAAATTAAATACAGCAAAATATGGCATAGATGAATCTTATAACATTATGCTGAGTGAAAAAAAAAGCAAGACCAAAAGAAACACATGGTGATTTCATTTATAGAAAATTCAAAACCATGGAAAACTATACTGAAAGAATTGGTACTGCATATATATGTGGTTAAATCACATAGAAAAACAGGGAACTAGTTACTGTACAATTTAGGATAGTGACATCTGTCATGGTCCAGGCGCAGGCTGGAAAATAATTTCCAGACATGAGACAGAATGAGAGGGAAATAAAGTTTATTAGAATGGGAGACGCTATTAGAACAGCGGGCCAGCTCAAGGGAGAACCAACGTTGAACAGGGGTCCTTAGTCCATTTTTATACCCAGGGTACAAGGAGTGGGATAGGGGTC
>NW_011481991.1:4352-5822 GCF_000754665.1 Bison bison bison | reverse complement strand
AACAGTAATTCAGCCTGGCCATAAAAATAGCCCACTAGTTGCATCTTTGTAACCTATGTAATGTTACTCTGTGTGAACAAGAGTGTTGCTGCCTGCTATTGCTTTCTATTACTTGCTAAACTACTATTGCTGCCAGCACAGTGTCTCTTAGGTTTGGGACATTAGGTGGAAAAGTGTGGGTATAAATGGAGAGAAGAAAAAAAAAAAGTTGCTGATGAATAAATAAAAGGGTTATGTTATGTAATGAGGGAAATCCAATATTACAGTAACATCTATTTCAAAAGAGGGTCAGAACCGGAGATGATATTGTCTCTTAGCTGGAGTACGTCAGGTGCCTGAAAGAATAAAGCCATGTACTGCCAAGACTACTCCTGCTTTTGGAACCTAACCTAGATGGTAGGGTAGACAGGTCATACTCGTGAGTGAGGCCTATTAATGGAGTGATCACTGCTTTTAATGTATCCAACACTGCACTCAGAATCCCACTTCTGATTTCCAGTACATATAAAACACTTTATAAAATGCTCTTGAGGGCAGCCAGGAAGATTACTATAAAAAACATGAGCATTTTTCAGCACTGTCCCTAAGTTATTCTCAGGGGAAAGATGTCTGAATGTAAGGCAGTATCTTTAAGACCCTGGCTTGCGCTAACTATCTGATTTTGCCCTTTCCAAACATTCACCATTATAAAAAGCTCAACCTCAGATAATGCCTGCCCGTCCACTTTTAGTTTCTGATCTTCAGCTACTAAAGCAGTACTGGAGACTGAAACACAAATGAAAACACATTTTTTTCTCCACCATTCTAACCTCTGACCAGGCTGCCTCCACTCAGAAGTAATGTAGTTGGCTCGAGGTGTCTTTAGAGCACAATTTCATCACTGGTGCTTCTTTGAATATCCAGAGAAAGAATTCTTTCTGGGATAGGGTTAAACTGGTAAGGATTTCAGGCTCTCAAGTCTGATCTCTTGAAAATCTTCTGTGCATCCTTAAGTTTTTCCCTTGATCTTCAAATAGGCACTGATTAGATTTGTGGTGGCAAGGAACAGGGCATGGGCAGATAGAAATCGGAGGACCAAGGAGGGGCCATAGCTTTGGAATATCATCTTACTTCACACAATGCACACCACTGATGCAATGTGAATGATCCAACTGAAAAGAGGATGGGTCCTAGGGTCACCATGCATCCTTCACATGGGCTCATATTCTCTCTCCTCTTTTCTCTTCTGGGGAAATGTGAATGGATGAAAATGAAATGAGATGAACTACATGGATTTCTTCGCTGATATTCAGTGTAAGTACTTAGCTTTTTCCTCTTCCTTTTAACAAATCCATTGCAGGATTAGTCTGGTGGATCATAGTGCCTATCCTGGTGTCTATCCTATTGTGCTCTCAGATTTCTGCCTGCAGTGTGGGAAACCTGGATTCGATCCCTGGGTTGGGATGATCTCCTGGAGAAGGAAATGGCAAC
>NW_011481991.1:3845-4252 GCF_000754665.1 Bison bison bison | reverse complement strand
GAAACGTTGGTTGTCTAAAATGGAGAAATCAAGGCATGAAAGGCTGGGTTACAGGCCTTCATGAGTGTGTACTCACACTCAACATGAATAGGAGTGGGGCTAAAGGATGGTCCCCACTGGAGAGATTTCCATCTTCCTAGTGGATCTGGGGAAGACGGTGTGAGGAAGGTGTGTGTACATCCTTCCCTGTATCACTGCAGTTTTTTTTTTTTCTCCTTACTTGGTGCTATGGTCACAGGACCAGGGCTGCAGCTATCACACAAGGTCTGGAAACAAGGATGACCCCTTACCGCCTAACAATCCTGTAAGTCAAGATAGTGACACCTTCCTAGATTCTCACTCAGTCATTAATAACTCTCCAATCCTTCATCACGTCTTATGAAAATGTCTCCCAGGATGAAGCCACT
>NW_011481991.1:0-821 GCF_000754665.1 Bison bison bison | reverse complement strand
GGAAGCATCACTGTGAACAAAGCTAACGAAGGTGATGGAATTCCAGTTGAGCTATTTCAAATCCTAAAGGATGATGCTGTGAAAGTGTGGCACTCAAAATGCCAGCAAATTTGGAAAAACCCAGCAGTGGCCACACTGGAAAATGTCAGTTTTCATTCCAATCCCAAAGAAAGGTAATGCCAAAGAATGCTCTAAATACTGCACAATTGCACTCATCTCACACACTAGGAAAGTAATGCTCAAAATTCTCCAAGCCAGGCTTCAACAGTGCATGAAACATGAATTTCCAGATGTTCAAGCTGGATTTAAAAAAGGCAGAGGAACCAGAGATCAAATTGCCAACATCCGCTGGATCATCAAAAAAGCAAGAGAGTTCCAGAAAAAAACATCTATTTCTGCTTTATTGACTATGCCAAGCTTTTGACCGTGTCGATCACCACAAACTGTGGAAAATTCTGAAAAAGATGGGAATACCAGACCACCTGACCTGCCTCCAGAGAAATCTGTATGCAGGTCAGGAAGCAAGCGTTAGAACTGGACATGGAACAGCAGATTGGTTCCAAATCGGGAAAGGAGTATGTCAAGGCTGTATATTGTCACCCTGCTTATTTAACCTATGTACAGAGTACATCATGAGAAACGCTGGGCTGGATGAAGCACAGCTGGAGTTAAGATTGCTGGGAGAAATATCAATAACCTCAGATATTCAGATGACACGACCCTTAAGGCAGAAAGCGAAGAACTAAAGAGCCTCTTGATGAAAGTGAAAGAGGAGAGTGAAAATTGGCTTAAAGCTTAACATTCAGAAATCTAAGATCATG
>NW_011481990.1:18938-20936 GCF_000754665.1 Bison bison bison | reverse complement strand
TGCTTTCTGAGAGCTATAATTTTACATATGTGGTCAATATTTGCTATAAATTTTGTTTTTTGATCTTCCCTTTCCATGATTGACCCTAAATTTTCCATTTTGTTTTTCTAAAGAACCTCAGGAAAGAAGTGGTAAGTAAAAACTTATTACTCACAAATGACTTATACATAACTAATTTTTTATACCAAACCATTCACAATATCTTAATCCATAAGATATCTTATCTTTTCTTTTTATCATATCTTATCTTTTCCCTGTCTTGTCCTTCCCCTAGATGTCTGTCTTATATCTACAAATTTGTTACAGACTTATTCAGAAGATGTTCTCTCCATTTAGTTTCTCCTCCTAAAAGCCATTTCAATTCCCACTTTCCCCATTCCACATCATTTCCTTCCTACACATATCAGCATTTTCTGTTTTCCTCAGTCTGTCTCTGAGGACTTGACACAGGCTCACTGAAAACTTGAAGAGACAGGGGACATTAAACTGAAAGCACAGGGTTACATCCTCTTTATCTTCTGGGCACACCCCTAGTCAGGAACTTCTTCATATTCTATTTTTAAAGGCACACATTTAGATCAATAATACTTCCCCAAATCTGCACAGTTGAGAGAAGATACCTAACAGGCTGAGTGAAGTTTGTCTATTCATTGTCCCTTCAGTTCAGTTCAGTTCAGTCGCTCAATCATGTCTGACCCTTTGCTACCCTGTGAACTGCAGCACGCCAGGCCACCCTTTCCATCACCAACTCCTGGAGTCCACCAAAACCCATGTCCATTGAGTCAGTGATGCCATCCAACCATTTTATCCTCTGTCGTCCCCTTCTCCTCCTACCGTCAACCTTTCCCAGCATCAGAGTCTTTTCAAATAAGTCAGCTCTTTGTATCAGGTGGCCAAAGTTATTGGAGTTTTGCTTCAATATCAGTCCTTCCAATGAACACCCAGGACTGATCTCCTTTAGAATGGACTGGATGGATCTCCTTGCAGTCGAAGGGACTCTCAAGAGTCTTCTCCAACACCACAGTTCAAAAGCATCAATTCTTCAGCATTCAGCTCTCTTCATAGTCCAACTCTCACATCCGTACATGACCACTGGCAAAACCATAACCTTGACTAGATGAATCTTTTTTGACAAAACAATGTCTCTGCTTTTTAATATGCTATCTAGGTTGGTCATAAATTTCCTTCCAATGAATAAGTGTCTTTTAATTTCATGGCTGCAATCACCATCTGCAATGATTTTGGAGCCCAGAAAAATAAATCAGCCACTGTTTCCCCTGTTTCCCCATTAATTTGCCATTAAGTGATGGGACTGGATGCCATGATCTTAGTTTTCTGAATGTTGAGCTTTAAGCCAACTTTTTCACTCTCCTCTTTCACTTTCATCAAGAGGCTCTTTAGTTCTTCACTTTGAAAGCCTGTGTAAATTCTGCTTTTCTTCTTGGCCCATAAACTTGACACACATTCTTCCATTGTACCCAGATACATTGCCCTAGCATTCCAAAGCATAAAAACATTTCCAGTTATTCTTGGAATTTTTTTTCTTTCAAGAATGGTAATTTTTTCCTTTTTATTTGAATTTTTGTTTTGCATTTTGAATGCCACAATGATCATCTTGGCAACACAAACTTTGTTTAGTGTTTTTAGAAGAAATATATATTCCAGGAAATTTTCAGTTGTTTGTCTGTCTCTTGTACTTTCCTCATAGCTCAGTTGGTAAAGAATCTGCTGACAATGCAGGAGATCCGCGCCCAATCCCTTGGTCTGGAAGATCCCCTGGAGGGGGAAATGGCAGCCCACTCCAGTATTCTTGCCTGGAGAATCCCATGGACAGAGGAGCCTGGCAGGCTACAGTCCATAGTCTCACAAAGAGTCAGACACAACTGAGTGACTAACATTTTTACTTTTCTGATTTCTCAATTTTTCCTGTGAAAGACATAGAAATCATTACTGTGGGATTTTGCCTAAGATATTGTCTTACAATACAAATATAATGCA
>NW_011481990.1:6558-16930 GCF_000754665.1 Bison bison bison | reverse complement strand
AGTTCTCTTTACCATTTTGTTCAAGCATTTTCAGGTATACAAATAATTTTACTTGATTCTCCTGGAAAACAGTACTACTGTCTGAAGTTTGGAAGCCTTATGACTGCAGTTTGGTTCTCTCTCCTCAGGATTGCTTTGTCAATTTCATAGGAATTTCATATATATTACTTGTTGTAGTTCTGTGAAAAATGTCAGACGTAATTTTTTAGGGATCACATTAAATTTTTTATTGCTTTGGGTATTAGTGTGGACATTTTAGAAGTATTATTCATTATAATCCAAGAACATGGAATATCTTTCCATTTCTTTGAATCATTTTCTATCAGAAATATAATTTTTAGTGTTTAATGTATTTTGGTAATGATGTGTTACAACTGTATTTTAGATTTCAATGGAATTCACTGCAAAAATTTCTCTATTTAATGAACATATGACTACTGTTACAGATAGAGTTTAAAGGTATAGACTTTGTCATAGATACTTCTATCCTTTTAGTTTCCCTGTTGAAAGACAAATAGTTTATTTTATCTTACAAACTGAATAAGTTTAGTTCAGTTCAGTCACTCAGTGTTGTCTGACTCTTTGTGACCCCATGGACTGCAGCACATAAGGCTTCCATGTCCATCACCAAATCCCAGAGCTTACTCAAACCAGTGTCCATTGAGTCAGTGATACCAACCAACCATTTCACCCTCTGTGGTCCCCTTCTTCTCCTGCCTTCAATCTTTCCCAGCATCAGAGTCTCTTCCAATGAGTCAGTTCCTTGCATCAGGTAGACAAAGGACTGGAGTTTCAGCTTCTGCATCAGTCATTCCAATGAATATTCAGGACTGGTTTCCTTTGGGTTTGACTTGTTGGATTTCCTTGCTGTCCAAGAGACTCTCTTGGAGCCCAGGAAAATAAAGTCTCTCGCTGTTTCCATTGTTTTCCCATCTATTTGCCATGATGTGACAGGACTGGATTCCATGGTCTTAGTTTTCTAATGTTGAGTTTTAAGCCAACTTTTTCACTCTCCTCTTTCACTTTCATCAAGAGGCTCTTCAGTTCTTCTTAGCTTTCTGCCATAAGGGTGGTGTCATCTGCATATCTGAGGTTATTCATGTTCCTCCTGGCAATCTTGATTCCAGCTTGTGCTTCATCCAGCCCAGTGTTTCTCATGATGTACTCTGCATATAAGTTAAATAGCAGGGTGACAATAAACAGCCTTCACATACTCCTTTCCCAATTTGGAACCAGTCTGTTGTTCCATGTCCAGTTCTTACTGTTGCTTCTTGACCTGCATATAGATATCTCAAGAGGCAAGTGAGGTGGTCTTGTATTCCCATCTCTAAGAATTTTCCACATTAAGATGGGCACCATAAAGGACAGAAATGGTATGGACCTACCAGAAGCAAAAACTGAATAATGAAAGCCTAATTCATGACAAAAGAGACCTTGAACTATTTAAAAAGATTACTTCTACAATTAAAATTCCTAACATTCTTTCTCAAAATAGTAAAATGACTTACTTTATGCCCCTCTTGATTTCTAGAGCATATCCTTGAGCAAAGTGAGGTTTTGGTCTTCTGACTGTGTTAAATGTGTGTATGTCTGTGTGCTCCTGTGTATATTTATGTTCCATATGTCTCTTACTCTTCTTGTATTTGTATGTATTAGACTCAGAATAACTTTAATTTTTACAAGCAATATTTTAAATAAAGTGAACTGTCTTTGTTTGTTTTTTTTTAAATAACTAATTAGATCTTCTCTTTTTTTTTTCAGGGGATCTTCTAAAAATATATGGTAAATATTTCTGACACTCTCTACCCCATAAACCTATAAATAATTGTAACATTGTCTGTCTTTCTATTTATATTCCATTCATTGACTCATTTTTCTCCCTTCATTTACCGATATTTTATATAGACTACAACAATTGTAATTTTTTCTTTTTTACATAATTCCATCTCTTCCCATTCCTTGGTTTCTTTGGAAACCTTTTATTTCTGTAAACATTAGCTGTGAAAAAATTCGTATGTCTCCAGAGAATTGATTTGATTTTGATTTTTGTAAAATTGAGTTATGTTTAGGTGATCATTTTCATCCTGTATATGTTCTCATGCAAATAATCACTGATGTAGAATCTCTGTGACCTTTCAAGTTCAAAGGACAATATCCATACACTTGATACTGACCTAAAACTTAAGTGAAAAGAAAACTCCAAATTTGCTAAGTAAAGCTTCTCCACCTTCTGGTCCTCCAAGGACTATAAATTCTGATGTCATTCATTGGCCAAGTGTGAGCTCTAAGCTAACTCTCCAATAAACCTTGATCTTATTAACCACTTGTTCTGAGGTTAATAAATGTTTTACCTAATATTGTGCTTTCTTTCAAAATTACTAGTTTTTCAAAACTACATTTTTTTCTTAACTTGTTTAAGAATTTTCCAGTTAAAGAAGGCTCATTTCATAACATATTTCTCATTAATGAAATGTTGTGTTAGTGAAAAAAATAGTTACTTTTCCTTGGAAACTTTTAAAAGACTTTTTCAGAAAACATGAATTCATATACTAAGCTTTTACCACTTGTATCCTCTTGGTACTTTTTGTTTACATTTTTGTTTCAGTGAAATTGAACTTAACAAGATACTTCTTTATATTTCGTAGGCAGCTAAAAGTACCTAATTCTCTATTAACCCATGTGTACAGAAGGGTCCCTTTATTGTTCATTTCCTCATCACTTTTAAAATGTATCTCCAGGATGTCTGCTAATGGTATTAATATATATGTGTATATATATATATATATATATATTATATAGTCAGAAGGACTAACACAATACCAAAGATTGATGTTGCTTAACCTGGAGGACCTCCTAAAATGCCTCTTCTTATGGGGCTGTTTCCCATCGTATATCCATTTGGGAAATGAGTGTATGAACTTTATATTACATGACTTCTCTTTAGTGAGATAGACATAAACCATATGGCTTGAATTCTCAAAAATGTCTGTCAGTTTGAATCTAAGAGAAAACCAAGGAAGCATTAAAAAAATTTGACCTCCTCCCTCCCTTTCTACTATTTTCTTCCTGTTTTAAATGTATATTACACATTATTTCCTTTATTTATTTATTATATACTTTATTATTTTCCATTAATAAATTGAAGATGGAAAAAGGCATATCTCACAGCATATTTCACTGTGAACCTAAGCGTGCCTTTGTGTGTTTCTCATAACTTTGTCTTCGGCTCTCAATTATCATCCTCCTCAACACCATCGTGCATGTGGCTTACATCATGCGTGTGCATATGGTTTGTCTTGTGATTGTCTTTCCAAAGGAAGCCTGCCTTCTGCCTTTGTTATTCAATTTCCCCCATTACTACTTCTGTGATTTATTTTCTTTATATAATCTAGGTAGAGACTTCTTTTGGGTCAACTAAATTTTAGCAGTTATACATTTCAAAAGTCTGCATTTTCAAGATTCTGAAGTATGAATTTTCTCCAATATATGTTGTCATTTTCTTTACAACCGCTTTCACTGTCATTTAGTACTTACATTTCTTCTTTCATGTAATTCCATTAAGAAGTACTTCACTTAGGTATTACTTAAAATAGAAATTTCTATTACAAAAGTTTATGTATTCATCAGTTGATAAAATCTGAATAGAATTACCCAGGAAACAAATCCTGCATTTCTTTTGCAACACTGGCCAAATGTTAAGTTAATGTTCATGTCTTTAAAGGCATCTTAGGTATTATAATAATGAAGTGGACACCATCTATTATGCAACAACCCAAAGAATTTATTAGAGCTAGAAACCATATCATTAGGTTAAAACCCTAATGAAAAATAATTAATAATAATAAATAAATATATAATGAATAATAAATAAAGCTAATAACCCTAATAATAAACAGTTTATGACAAAACAGCAAAAAAACTAAAGAATATATATATGTGTATATATATAGTTTTATTTATTTAGTTAGTTTTTGGCTGTGCTGGATCTTCATCATTGTGTGGGCTTTTCTCTAGTTGTAGAGAGCAGAGGCTACTCTCCAGTTGTGGTGTGTGGGTTTTTCATTGCAGTGACTTCTCTCTGTTACGGGCAGAATACAAGCTCTAGAGTGTGCAGGTTTCAGTAGTTGTGGCACGTGGGCTCAGTAGTTGTGATTCCCGAATTCCAGAGCACAGGCTCAATAGTTGTGACACATGGGCTTAGTTGCTCTGTGGTATCTGGGATCTTCCTGGGCCAGGGATCGAACCCATGTCTCCTGCATTGGCTGGCAGATTCTTTACCACGGAGGCACTAGGCACTAGGGATGCCCAAGAATATTTTTCAAATATAAACTTCAAAACTATTCTTTTTTTTCTTAAGATGATTTGTTTTTTCCTCCTATTCCTCTATCGAAAATGTGAGGTGTCATCCCCTATGTGTATGGTGTGTGTCTGTGTATCTGCATTCAGATAGTTATAAATTTATATATAAATTTTATAATAAATTTTGTTTCTTGGTTTTCCATTTTCATGATATTGAACTTAAACTTTTCATTTTATCTTTTTGAAGAACCTCAGAAAACAAACAGTAAGTATTTTAAAAACTTGTTCACAAATCCCTATTACATGACTGAATTGCCTGAAGCCTTATCTTTCCAGACTTAATGCTTTTCTTTTCCTTGTCTTGCCCTTCTCCTGGATGTGTACCTTTGCAGTTGCAGATTTTATTTATAGACTTCCCCATAGAAAGTTCTCTCCATTTATTTTCTCAACCTAGAATCATTTTCAATTTCTTTTTTTAAATTATTTATCATGTATTTCCTATTAACGTTGTCTTTATTTTTTCTATTTTTTTAGTGGTTTGTTATAATAAGGCTCACAGAAAAGTTGATAAGATGAAGAGCATTAGATTAGGACTCCACTTTGTGTGTCTCCCAGGAGACCTCCCTAGATAGCAACTCTATCACATTCCAATTTCACCAGTCCACATTTAAGCGAATGAGACTTTCCCAAACAGGCAGAGTTGAGCGAAACTGCCTACAGAGTGCAGTTGCTTTGTCCCTTCAAAGCCTGTATGTATTCTGATATTCTTCTTTCATCCATAAACTTGAGGCACATTCTTCCACTGAGCTTGAGTATCTTATCCAGGCACTCCTGAATTTAAGATCTCCAACATATTTGTGTCTCAGGAAATGTTCACTTGTTTGTATTCTCTTTCAAGTCTCAATTTTTGATGTAAAAGATAACGAAACCATTGTCCTGGGAAGTCACTGAGAATTTTTTTTCTAAAAGTGGATAAAATTTTAATAATTCTGGTATCCTTTAATGACAGTTTTCAGTGACAATTTTTATTTCAAAGGAAATTCAACTCAGTAATATCAAATAAATGTATTTGACAGGAGTTAAATGACTACTCTTACAGGTAAATTTGTGGACAGAGGGACTCGGTCCCTCCTCATGTCTTTTCAAGTACCTCTCTTACAAATGAGTTTTCTTTGTTGTCTGCATGTTCTTAAAAAGGACAGTGGAGTAAGGCAAGACCAATTCCTGATATGACTTTTATCACTGAGGGCAAGCTATGCTACCTCTTTGCATGGTGTCATTTTCAATCTTATTCTCTTTGGAACCTGGGCGTATATGGAAGTGCAACATGAAAAAAGTGAAAAATGCAAGTGTTAGTCACTCATCATGTCCTGCTCTTTGCGACCCCATGGACTGTAGCCCAGCAGACTCCTCTGTCCATGGAATTCTCCAGGCAAGAATGCTGGAGTGTGTAGCCGTTCCCTTCTCCAGGGGATCTTATCAACCCAGGGATGGAACATAGGTCACTTGCATTGCAGGCAGATTCTTTACCATCTGAACCACCAAGAAAGACTGTATTTCCCTCTAAGTGGTGAAATGGGCTTTGAATCTCATGATTCTGATTTTCAGAAATGTGTATTGTTTAGGCCCCACAGAAGACAATGGCAGTGTTTGAAAAGTTAGTCCTCCTCCATTCCTGACATGTTACTTCTTTTGAAGTGAATTTTGTATTTGTGTTTTGACTGTCAGTAACTGTTAGGCAAAAAAAGGGAAGATCTTGTTAATGTATTGGGTACATAATGTACTACGAACGGGGTATTGAGTCATAGTTTCCTCTGTCATTGAACGTTTGTCTTCAAAGCTCAATCATTATCTTCCTCAAAGTCAGGATACTAATATTCTTCTATAATCTGTCTCATTTTTTGTCTTTTCAATGGTTGTGTGACATATTCATTTGTTACTCAATTTCCCACAATCTGTGATTTGTCCTATTGTCTCAATCTGTCTTAGGTATAGGAGTAGTGAAGTTGACTGCATCTATGTAGTAAAAGCACAGGTGTTTATTAGAGCTAGTAAGCCAAATAATAACAAGAGTAGTACATTCAATATAGGTAAAGAACATTTCTTTAACTGAAAACTTTAGAATTATTGTTTTAAATTTTTCACAATTAATACAATACTTTTATTTTTTATCCTTATTCCCCTTTGGAGAATAGTCTCTTAACCAAGTGAGCTCTCAGCCACTGTGTGTGTGAGTGTGTGCATGCACATATGCATTTGGATACTTAAAATTTACATATGAATTTTGTAATAAATTTTGCGTCTTGGTGTACCATTTCCATGATATTGCCCTTAAATTTCCCATTTTATCTTTCTAAAGGACCCCAGACGAAAAATGTTAAGTATCCTAAAACTTGTTTCTCACAAACTTCATTTACATGAGTGTTTTCTTGAGACTTGACAGTCCCACTCTCATAATCCACATGCTTTCTTTCTATGGCCCTGTTTCTGAATGTCTACCTTTACCTCTCCAGTCGTTACTTAGAGATTTCCCCATAGAGAGTTCACTTCATTAATTTCCCCTTCTAAAATCTATTTCAATTCCTTTTCCATTCTGTATCATTTTCTTTCTATTTAATTTTTTAACTATTTTTAGCAACTTGCTATCAGTTCAGTTCAGTTCAGTCACTCAGTTGTGTCCAACTCTTTGCGATCCCATGAATCGCACAACACCAGGCCTCCTTGTCCATCACCATTTCCCGGAGCTCACTCAAACTCATGTCCATTGAGTCGGTGATGCCATCCAACCATTTCATCCTCTGTCGTCCCCTTCTCCTCCTGCCCTCAATCCCTCCCAGCATCAAAGTCTTTTCCAATGAGTCAACTATTCGCATGAGGTGGCCAAAGTACTGGAGTTTCAGCTTTAGCATCACTCCAAAGAATACCCAGGACTGATCTCCTTTAGAATGGACTGGTTGGATCTCCTTGCAGTCCAAGGGATTCTCAAGAGTCTTCTCCAACACCACAGTTCAAAAGCATCAATTCTTCAGCTTGCTATAGGCTTACTTAAAATGTAATGACATAAAGAATATCAGATTGTAAGGAACTGGATTCCATCCTGTTTATTTGTGAGGACGCATCTCAGTTCCAATATCTTGGGCCCACACATAGGTCAATGATAGTTCCTGAAGCTCACAGAGATCAGAGAAGATTGCTAACAGGCTGATGAAGTTTACCTATTCATTGTCCCTTCAAAGCCTGTGTAAATTCTGCTTTCATTTCTTGATCCATAAACAACATTCATTCTTCCACTGTGCCTGAATACATTTCCAGGTATAATAGTATTTCCAATGTTCTTCTTGCAATTTTTTCTTCAAACTATAGTACTCTCTTCCTTTCTATTTGTTTGTTGCTTTACAATTTGAATGACACTTTAATGGTCTTAGTAATCTGAATTCTGTTTAGTGTTTTGAGAAGAAATATACATCCCAGGAAATATCCACTTGTTTACATTCTTCTCTTGGTTCTCAACATGAGAATCCAAGAAACTATTGCCCTAGTAAGTTGCCAAATTTTTTTTTTTCCTGCAGCATGATATAATCCTTAAAATATTAACATATTTTAATGACAGTTTTCAGTGACTTTCTTATATCAAAGATACTTTAATTCAGATCTTTATCAAAATTATGTATGTTGTAGTCTTCAGTTGGAGGCTTACCTGCTAGCTCAGTGGTAAAGAGTTTGCCTGCCAATGTAGGAGATGCAGATCCAATCCCTGGGTCAGAATGATCCCCTGGAGAA
The DNA here is from genome assembly GCF_000754665.1 of Bison bison bison. Classification (NCBI taxonomy): domain Eukaryota; kingdom Metazoa; phylum Chordata; class Mammalia; order Artiodactyla; family Bovidae; genus Bison; species Bison bison. Next base: position 8,851 of record NW_011481990.1, on the reverse strand, counting down.
GGAAATGGCAACTCATTCCAATATTCTTGCCTGGGAAATCCCACGGACAGAGGAACCTGGTGCACTACAGTCATGGGGTCACAAACAAGTCAGACACAATTAGCGATTAAATAGCAATGACGCTTGACTTAACTTCTTCTACAAGTGAATTGTGGACAGATGGATGTCTTTACTCTGTTCTTCAGCATCCTTTTCCTGGTCTTCAATATCCTTTTCAAGTACCTCTTCTGTAGTTCAGTTTCTATCTGTTTTCATTGAATTTGGGAAAAGGAGGTTGACCCAATGCAAGATCAATGAATGTAATGACATTTATTTCAGACAGAGGGTTGACCCCCCCACTTTGTGGTGTCATTTTCATTCTTATTCATTTGAAAACCAGGCATTTATAAAAGTACAATGACATTATCCCCTAATTGGTGAGATGTCCTTTGAAACACATGGTTAAATGCTCAGAAGTGTGTGTCAGTTAATAACACAAAGAAAACCAAGGCTGTGTCTGAAAATTTTGTCTTCCTCCCTTCCTGTTATGTTACTTAATTTTGTGAATTGTTCATTAGTTCCTTTGACTCTGTTACTAAATGTTAGGTGAAAAAAGGCAAATTTCATTAATGTATTTCCCTGTGGATCTAGACATGGTTTCATCTTTTATTGTACCTTTGTCATCAATGCTTAATCTCCATCTTCTTCAAAGTCAATATGCATACATTCTTGTATGATTTTGTCTCATCTTTCTGTCTTTACTATGGATGTTTACTATATGGACTTTTTTCCCCCAGTTTTCCACATTTATCCTTCTGTGATTTGTCTTGCTGTTGCAAAATCTGCAAGCATTTATTTCCTGTCCATTTAATGCTAGTATACACATATTTGGGAATTACTGTCATTTTCAGTGTGGCTGTTGTGTAATGCATTAATCTAAGTCACTTTCATATCCTATAATTTCTAACCTGCTTCACTGGTATTGATTATTTTATGTTTCTTATATCACTTAATTTAAATCAAATATGTATCATTTAGGAGAGGGTCAGAGCAGAAACCACATAAGATAAGTAGGTATGTTCATTGTTGACATAAATGTGAATAGAGACACCCAGTAAATTCTGGAAGAATTTTTTTCCAATCCTGCAATTAAGTATTTGTTTCAAGTTTATGGACGAAAACTACTGTGATCTCTCAACATGTGTGCTAACATCCAAATAAATTGTATCTTACAAACTGAAAATGAAAATCTAACATGTCAAAAGTGATTATTAGCTTTTTAAAAGGTAAATTCCAAAAACAACATTCCTAAAATTACCTTTCAGTGCTCTTAAATGACTCATATTATGCCACTCTCTATTTCTAGAATATATTGTTGAGCAAAAGAGAGGGTTTGGTCACTGAGAATGCGTGAGCTTCTTTGTCTATGTGTGTGTTTGTGTGCACGTGTGTGTGAACATATGCTTATGCTCCTGAGTGTGTATGCACATTCAATATGTGTTTTCCTGTTTTGTGTGAGTGTAAATAATGAAAAATATATTTATAATTTCAAAATGGTCAATAAGATTAATTTATCTTTATTTCTTTTCATATTTACCTGGACTCTTCATTTTATTTTTTAAATGACCATGGAAAAGTATTTAATAAGTGTTTCTAACAACCTTTGCCCCAATACCCTTTAAATGATTGCTCATAATTCCCTGCCTTTCTTTCCATGTATCAATCCACCATGCTCATCTTTTCCCTCTCCCATCTCCAACCTTTTGGATATGGACTACACCATATTAATTCCGTTTACCTCTTTTCCCTAATTCCATCCCTTCTCATTACTTGCTTTTTTTTTTTTTATTTAATTTTATTTTTAAACTTTACAATATTGTATTGGTTTTGCCAAATATCAAAATGAATCCGCCACAGGTATACATGTGTTCCCCATCCTGATTCCTCCTCCCTCCTCCCTCCCCATACCATCCCTCTGGGTCATCCCAGTGCACCAGCCCCAAGCATCCAGTATCGTGCATCGAACCTGGACTGGCGACTCGTGTCATACATGATAGTATACATGTTTCAATGCCATTCTCCCAAATCTTCCTACCCTCTCCCTCTCCTACAGAGTCCATAAGACTGTTCTATACGTCAGTCTCTCTTTTGCTGTCTCGCATACAGGGTTATTGTTATCATCTTTCTAAATTCCATATATATGTGTTAGTATACTATATTGGTGTTTTTCTTTCTGGCTTACTTCACTCTGTATAATAGGCTCCAGTTTCATCCATCTCATTAGAACTGATTCAAATGTATTCTTTTTAATGGC
>NW_011481990.1:3517-5461 GCF_000754665.1 Bison bison bison | reverse complement strand
TCATGTAGGTTGATTCCTCCAGTTCCATTCTTCTTTCTCAAGATCGCTTTGGCTATTCGAGGTTTTTTGTATTTCCATACAAATTGTGAAATTATTTGTTCTAGCTCTGTGAAGAATACTGTTGGTAGCTTGATAGGGATTGCATTGAATCTATAGATTGCTTTGGGTAGTATACTCATTTTCACTATATTGATTCTTCCAATCCATGAACATGGTATATTTCTGCATTTATTAGTGTCCTCTTTGATTTCTTTCACCAGTGTTTTATAGTTTTCTATATATAGGTCTTTAGTTTCTTTAGGTAGATATATTTCTAAGTATTTTATTCTTTCCATTGCAATGGTGAATGGAATTGTTTCCTTAATTTCCTTTTCTGTTTTCTCATTATTGTTGTATAGGAATGCAAGGGATTTCTGTGTGTTGATTTTATATCCTGCAACTTTACTATAATCATTGATTAGTTCTAGTAATTTTTTGGTGGAGTCTTTAGGGTTTTCTATGTAAAGGATCATGTAATCTGCAAATAGTGAGAGTTTTACTTCTTCTTTTCCAATTTGGATTCCTTTTACTTCTTTTTCTGCTCTGATTGCTGTGGCCAAAACTTCACAAACTATGTTGAATAGTAATGGTGAAAGTGGGCACCCTTGTCTTGTTCCTGCCTTTAGGGGAAATGCTTTCAATTTTTCACCATTGAGGATAATGTTTGCTGTGGGTTTGTCATATATAGCTTTTATTATGTTGAGGTATGTTCCTTCTATTCCTGCTTTCTGGAGAGTTTTTATCATAAACGGGTGTTGAATTTTGTCAAGGGCTTTCTCTGCATCTATTGAGATAATCATATGGTTTTTATTTTTTAATTTGTTAATGTGGTGTATTACATTGATTGATTTGTGGATATTGAAGAATCCTTGCATCCCTGGGATAAAGCCCACTTGGTCATGGTGTATGATCTTTTTAATGTCTTGTTGGATTCTGATTGCTAGAATTTTGTTAAGGATTTTTGCATCTAAGTTCATCAGTGATATTGGCCTGTAGTTTTCTTTTTTTGTGGGATCTTTGTCAGGTTTTGGTATTAGGGTGATGGTGGCCTCATAGAATGACTTTGGAAGTTTACCTTCCTCTGCAATTTTCTGGAAGAGTTTGAGTAGGATAGGTGTTAGCTCCTTTCTAAATTTTTGGTAGAATTCGGCTGTAAAGCTGTCTGGACCTGGGCTTTTGTTTGCTGGAAGATTTCCGATTACAGTTTCAATTTCCGTGCTTGTGATGGGTCTGTTACGATTTTCCATTTCTTCCTGGTCCAGTTTTGGAAAGTTGTACTTTTCTAAGAATTTGTCCATTTCTTCAACGTTGTCCATTTTATTGGCATATAATTGTTGATAGTAGTCTCTTATGATCCTTTGTATTTCTGTGTTGTCTGTTGTGATCTCTCCATTTTCATTTCTAATTTTATTGATTTGATTTTTCTCCCTTTGTTTCTTGATGAGTCTGGCTAATGGTTTGTCAATTTTATTTATCCTTCAAAGAACCAGCTTTTGGCTTTGTTGATTTTTGCTATGGTCTCTTTTGTTTCTTTTGCATTTATTTCTGCCCTAATTTTTAAGATTTCTTTCCTTCTACTAACCCTGGGGTTCTTCATTTCTTCCTTTTCTAGTTGCTTTAGGTGTAGAGTTAGGTTATTTATTTGACTTTTTTCTTGTTTCTTGAGGTATGCCTGTATTGCTATGAACTTTCCCCTTAGCACTGCTTTTACAGTGTCCCACAGGTTTTGGGTTGTTGTGTTTTCACTTTCATTCGTTTTTATGCAAATTTTTATTTCTTTATTGATTTCTTCTGTGATTTGTTGGTTATTCAGCAGCATGTTGTTCAGCCTCCATATGTTGGCATTTTAAATAGTTTTTCTCCTGTAATTGAGATCTAATCTTACTGCATTGTGGTCAGAAAAGA
>NW_011481990.1:0-355 GCF_000754665.1 Bison bison bison | reverse complement strand
GGCCCTGGGCTGCTTGCACCTCCCAGGTCCAAGCCGCTCAGGTTCAGGCATTCGGGTAGTCCTCAGAGGCTCAGACTCGGTTGGGCCTGCGTTTTGTGCCCTTCCCAGGTCTGAGCAGCTCAGGTGTTTGGCGAGCGTGATTGCTGTGACTTATCGCCTCCCGGCCAATCAGTTACCTAGGTGTACAACTGGTGCACCTTCTCAGGCGGATGTTGACTGTCCAGACCCCCAAGAAGTCTTAGTTAGCATAGAAGCCTGCTTACAGTTTTGTAGATAATGTCTCTCTGGGGCTGCGATTGCCCCCTTCCAGCTCTGGCTGCCTGTCACCGGAGGGGGATGGTCTGCAGCCGGCTAT
>NW_011481989.1:9940-10374 GCF_000754665.1 Bison bison bison | reverse complement strand
ATTTTAGAGCCCAAGAAGAGGAAATCTATCACTACTTCCACCTTATCTTCTTCTGTTTGCCATGAAGTAATGGGACCAGATCTTAGTTTTTAAAAATACTGTTTAAAGCTAGCTCTTTCACTGTCCTCCTTCTGCTGTCATACAGAGGCTCAAAATAAATGTTTATTAAAGGAATATATTTGTCATACAAAGATAAACATCATATGGCATTGCTTATATATGGAATGTGAAAAAATGGTAGAAATGAACTGATTTACAAAGGAGAAATACAGTGACAGACGTAGAAAACAAACTTATGATTACCTGTGGAGAAAGTGATGGGGGAGGGATAAATTGGGAAACTGAGATTGACATATGTACACACACTTATGTATAAAATAGATAACTAATAAGGACCTACTGTGTAGCATAGAGAAGTCTACTCAGTATTCTGT
>NW_011481989.1:9006-9680 GCF_000754665.1 Bison bison bison | reverse complement strand
CAGTGGTACATATACACAATGGAGTATTACTCAGCCGTTAAACTGAATACATTTGAATCAGTTCTAATGAGGTGGATGAAACTGGAGCCTATTATACAGAGTGAAGTAAGCCAGAAAGAAAAACAGCAATACAGTATACTAATGCATATATATGGAATTTAGAAAGATGGTAACAATAACCCTGTATATGAGACACCAAAAGAGACACTAATGTATAGAACAGTCTTTTGGACTCGTGGGAGAGGGAGAGGGTGGGATGATTTGGGAGAATGGCATTGAAACATGTATAATATCATATATGAAACGAGTCACCAGTCCAGGTTCGGTGCACGATACTGGATGCTTGGGGCTGGTGCGATGGGATGACTCAGAGGGATGGTACCCAGAGGGAGGGAGGAGGGAGGAGGGCTCAGGATGGAGAACATGTGTATAACTGTGGTGGATTCATTTTGATATATGGCAAAACCAATACAATACTGTAAAGTTAAAAAAAAATAGGTACTCTTTGTTGCACTGTGGAAACTAATGCAACATTGTAAATCAACCTTACTCCAATAAAAATTAAAACATGAATTATTAAAAAACTTTAAAAAGTGTTGAAACAATGAACAAACAGAACAAATGCAATGTTCTCAAATTGTAGTAAAATGACAAGTGAATATAACTAACCTCAT
>NW_011481989.1:4169-5960 GCF_000754665.1 Bison bison bison | reverse complement strand
GGAGTCTGGTCCCGCATATGCCAGGGTAAATGCAGGGGGATCGCACCCCTTCCTCTTTGTCCTTTTCTTCTCTCCCTTTCTCCTTCCCTCCCTCCCTTTTTCCTTCCTTTTCCCCTGCTCTTTCCTTTCCTACGCCCTCTTTCTGTCTGCCTTCTTTCCCTTTAGAACCTTACTGTTGAACCTGAATCTGGCCCCTGTACCCCGACACCATATTAAATCTTGGAAACAGAGTGTTGGGTGAAGTAGAAAATAGTCGCTTTATTGTTTTGTCAGGCAAAGGCAGCCACAGTGGACTAAAGCCCTCAAAACTGTGTGATCCTCCCTGAAGAGGGCAGTGAGGAGTTCTATAGTAATATTTTCAAAAAAAGCATGATTAGCTCGTGGACATTCTTCTCATGGGTTGGTGGTGAGGTGAGTGGGAGTTAGCATCACCAACCTTCTGGTTCCAACTGATCTGGAGTCTCTGTGCTTGTGGTTGGCATACCATCCTTGTTAAATATTAACATCTCCCCCTGGTGAGGGTTTCAGTATCTCTGAAATAACTCAAAGATATTTTTGTGTTTCCTTTGATGGGGAATCAGACCTTGCCCCAAGGCTGCACTACTGTATCTCTTGACTGTTCCTCTCTTATCTCACATCCCCTCTCTTCCTTAATTAACAACCATTTGAACGAGCCTTTTGGACTCAGGGAAGGTCTTGGAGGTTGAATTAATCCTATTTTCTGTAATCAGAGAAATTTGGGGCACAGAAAGGCTTTTGTGCCCAGGAGTCCCATGGGGTCCTGCTTGGTATCATAATCTTTTATTGGTGAAATAAAACATATTATATTCTCTGTAAGCCTGTGTGACTCCCCAGTCTCCCTCCTTTACCTTTAGGTATCGCAAAGAGTCGGGCACAACTTGGGGACTGAACAACAACAACAACAATCTCAGGGCTTGGGTGGGAGTGATGCCTTTTCATGTTCCTGGAAGGAATCTCAGACTTTGGAATCAGAGTGAATTGTCTACTCAGAGGATGGTGGAGTCAGTGCCATGGGCCAGGTGAACTCTGCAGCTGACCTCTGGGTGGGCTGGGCAGCACACACTCTCGGGAAGGACTGAGTGACCTAAGCATGTCCTGAGCCGCCTTTGCTGGATATTCCAGTTTTGGTGATGACAGCCTGTGGTGGGAGGGCCTCTCCTTCCTCAGCAGAGGGACAGAAGTGCAGGTTCAGAGGAAGGTCATGGCCCCCAGTGTGCCCTTGGGCTCCACCCAGCAGGCTTCCACAGTAGATCTTGCCCACCAGCCAGGATATCATGGTTAGAGAACAAAAGAAATGTTTTAAGATTGAAATAAAATCATTGCCTCTGGAGTGTGTGTGTATGTGTCTTTCTAAAAATAGCTATCAAAGGAATTGTTTAAACTTTGCCTACAGTATAAATTAATCTAGTGAACTATTCAACCTAACAACATGAAGGACAATAAGGTTTCCAGATTGTATATTATTTAAACTATGAGTTTATTTTATTATTTTTTTAAATTTTATTTTATTTAACTTTACAATATTGTATTGGTTGTGCCATATATCAAAATGAATCTGCCACAGGTATACATGTGTTCCCCATCCTGAACCCTCCTCCCTCCTCCTTCCCCATACCATCCCTCTGGGTGGTCCCAGTGCACCAGCCCCAATCATCCAGTATCGTGCATCCAATCTGGACTGGCGACTCGTTTCATATATGATATTATACATATTTCAATGCCATTCTCCCAAATCACCCCACCCTCTCCCTCTCCCACAGAGTCCAAAAG
>NW_011481989.1:0-808 GCF_000754665.1 Bison bison bison | reverse complement strand
CTTTCCCCTTAGGACTGCTTTTACAGTGTCCCACAGGTTTTGGGTTGTTGTGTTTTCATTTTCATTCATTTCTATGCATATTTTGATTTCTTTTTGGATTTCTTCTGTGATTGGTTATTCAGCAGCATGTTGTTCAACCTCCATATGTTGGCATTTTTAATAGTTTTTCTCCTGTAATTGAGATCTAATCTTACTGCATTGTGGTCAGAAAAGATGCTTGGAATGATTTCAATTTTTTCTGAATTTACCAAGGCTAGATTTATGGCCCAGAATGTGATCTATTCTGGAGAAGGTTCCATGTGCGCTTGAGAAAAAGGTGAAATTCATTGTTTTGGGATGAAATGTCCTATAGATATCAATTAGGTCTAACTGGTCTATTGTATTGTTTAAAGTTTGTGTTTCCTTGTTAATTTTCTGTTTAGTTGATCTATCCATAGGTGTGAGTGGGGTATTAAAGTCTCCCACTATTATTGTGTTATTGTTAATTTCTCCTTTCATACTTGTTAGTATTTGTCTTACATATTGCGGTGCTCCTATGTTGGATGCATATATATTTATAAGTGTTATATCTTCTTCTTGGACTGATCCTTTGATCATTATGTAGTGACCTTCTTTGTCTCTTTTCACAGCCTGTGTTTTAAAGTCTATTTTATCTGATATGAGTATTGCTACTCCTGCTTTCTTTTGGTCCCTATTTGCATGGAAAATCTTTTTCCAGCCCTTCACTTTCAGTCTGTATGTGTCCCCTGTTTTGAGGTGGGTCTCTTGTAGACAACATATGTAAGGGTCTTGTTTTGTATCCATTCAG
>NW_011481988.1:14143-14889 GCF_000754665.1 Bison bison bison | reverse complement strand
GTGCAGTGGGTTTACAACAAGGAAAGAATTTATTACCTTAAGGGTCTAAAGTTGTTAGCACCAAGGCCACTACTTATTTTTTCTATGTACCAACTATATTAATTAATGCACTTCCAAGGATACAATACAGGGGATGTGGAAACTTGGTAGCAAGCACTGGCTCAACAATGAAATCTTCTACTAGTTCTAACAATTTCTAACTCTCTGAGAGGCTGTATACTATTTGAATATCTTAAGCTTCCCATGCCTCTCGCGGTTGGGAGACTATAAACAATCGTATGCATAGCTGTAGGAGTCTGGGTAAACCTGTCAGGCAAGTTAGAGAGCCATCTGAGGGGTTTGGATTGAAACACTCCTATTATGCCCAGGAGGCTAAATAGCTAGAGCTCTAAGTTGATTTCCTTCGGAGAAAAGGTGGCTGGGGATAGCCCCCCGTGACTGACAGAAGAGTTGGTGAAAGTCATGAAGCAGTAAAACAGACAGACTCTGGTTTGGGGGTAGACGTTCAGGCAGGCCCAGAGGGGCACCCCTCGAGTTCTGGCTTGCCTTGCCCATCAGAACTCTCCCACATGACCTTGTCATGGGTGGGGACTCCCATGCTGGCTCCTGGCACTTCTCCAGGGGATCTTCCCAACCCAGGGATTGAACCCAGGTCTCCCGCATTGTAGGCAGATGCTTTACCATCTGCGCCACCAAGGAAGTCCTCAGTATAATTCTAGCACTGGGTATCTAAAGCCCTGTATTAC
>NW_011481988.1:9728-10253 GCF_000754665.1 Bison bison bison | reverse complement strand
AAATGGGAAAATACTCTCTCAGGATTAGAACCAGAAGTACAAAAAACGTTGCCATTCTAGAGTGGGACTGAAAGAAATAAACATACATAATTTTTATAGTGATGGTTTGCCATTTGCCATGCATTAAACCAGGCTTTCATGGGGGCTCAGTGGTACAGAATCTGCCTGCAATTCAGGAGATGCAGGAGATGCAGTTTCTATTCCTGGGTTTGGAAGAACACCTGGAAGAGGGCATGGCAACCCACTTCAGTATTCTTGCTGAGAAAATCCCATGGACAGAGGAGCCTAAGGGGCTTTGCTACACTCTTTGCCATAGTGTTGAACACTAGTGTTGAACACTATGAACATAGAGTTGAACACGACTGAAGTGACTGAGCACATGCACTTAAATCTATCATGAAAAGAATTTAGCAATGTGAATAATCTCACCTAGTTCTCATAACATCTCTACAAGTTGGTTTTTATCATCCTCTTTTCAAAAATGAAATAAAAAACCTGAGGCTTTAAAATAATTTGTCTAAAGTT
>NW_011481988.1:4854-5593 GCF_000754665.1 Bison bison bison | reverse complement strand
TCTCACTTCCACTGTATCTATTTCTCCTTCTGCTTTAAGGATTTGATTTAGGCCACACCTCAATCGTCTAGTGGTTTCCCCCTCTTTCTTCAATTTAAGTATAAATTTGACAATAAAGAGTTCATGACCTAGGCAGACCCAAGACCTCCAGGGCAGCCTTGGGAACCAATTTCTGTGTGTTGGACCACATGCAGGTGTGGGGATAAAACCACAAATGAACCCCAGGGGCAGAGTGACAAGAAAGATGATCAAAAACCTTTCAATCATTTGAAAAAATTGGAGATTTAAGTCACCATAATCAACTAATTAGACTCTGTATATATGGAATATATGACAGGACAATGATTTTTTCCACAAATGAAAATGACCTAACACTGGCATATGTGGATAATGGGGGCAAGCACACATAGGAATAGAACATGATTAAAGTCTGAACTATGTAGACAAACCTAGACAAAATATAGTATGATGTGCACCATATAGTATGCCATACAGCATATATTATGACAAACCTAGACAACATATTAAAAAGCAGAGACATTACTTTGTATACAGAGGTCTGTATAGTCAAAACTATGGTTTTCCCAGTAGTCATGTATGGATGTGAGAGTTGAATCCTAAAGAAGGTAGAGTGCTGAAGAATTGATGATTTTGAACCATGATATTGGAAAATACACTTGAGAGTCCCTTGGACTTCAAGGAAATCAAACTAGTCAATCCTAAAGGAAAACAATCTTGA
>NW_011481988.1:0-531 GCF_000754665.1 Bison bison bison | reverse complement strand
TCCAGAATAATGATAGTGAAGATGATGCAGAATTTCTGGAAAAGAATGGAGAAGACACAAAAAATGTTTGCCAAAGACCAAGAAGAATCAGGAGTTCCTCAGACTGGCATACTGCAGTATGTGGGGTCGCAAAGAGTGGGACATGACTGAACAACAACAATGACTAGATATACACCCAGGAGTGGAATATCTGGATCAGACGGCAACTCTGGTCTTAGCATTTAGAATCTTCCAAGTGTTTTCCATGGTGGCTTTACCAGTTTACATTCCCACCAACAGTGTAGGAGGGTTCCCCTTTCTCAACACCTACTTCAGCATTTATTATTTATAGAATTTTTAATAATGCCCATTCTGACTGGTGTGAGTTCAGTTCAGCTCAGTCACTCAGTTGCATTCTACTCTTTGAAACCTCATGGACTGCTGCACGCCAGGCTTCCCTGTCCAGCACCAATTCCTGGAGCCTGCTCAAACTCATGTCCACCAAGTTGGTGATGCCATCCAACCATCTCATCCTCTGTCATCCCCTTCTCC
>NW_011481987.1:14382-14596 GCF_000754665.1 Bison bison bison | reverse complement strand
CTGCATGATCAAACACATGTAGCTCTTGGAGTGTCAGTTGAAGATGATGCCATTTCACAATCCCGTGGCCCTCTTTAAGGGTCCTAAGGGGAACATTTATCACCTTGATCACTGCGGATCCCACACAAGCTTCTCGGAGTCTTCGCAAGTTGGCTTCATATACATTGTGGGTCGTGGTCCAGCTTCATACGGGATGCACCTGATGCTCAAATCA
>NW_011481987.1:10224-10538 GCF_000754665.1 Bison bison bison | reverse complement strand
TTCCATAAGAGCCCTGTCATTTCAAGTAAAGAAAATCAGCCATGTTTATGACTCTTCTTCAGTCCCTACTTTTAATGAACAGGATTGCAAGATTCCCTCCAAAGCCCTAGACAAGTCACAATTTCCTTGTCTCAGTTACACCATTTTAAAAGGAAGTAACAATCTCCCAGGGCATTTCATGAAGACAGATTCACAATTACCAAACACTTTGAAGATTATAAGTGTTGTATAGTATCGTGTACCCTTAGTCAGAAAATTCTGCAAGACTTAAATCCCTACATATTTCTTATCCTTTATAATGCATTGAATCCCTT
>NW_011481987.1:9387-10124 GCF_000754665.1 Bison bison bison | reverse complement strand
TGAATCCCTTTAGGGTGATTTGAAATGAAATGTTTATTTGACTGTCATCCAATTCTAGGCAGAGAAAGTATTCCTCATTAAGATCCAAGATAAAATGTAAATATTTCTATTATTTCTTTATCTTTATGCTAAATTTAAAATCTTTTGTTGTATTGAGTCAGAACCATTAAACTGAATGACACTTTAGAGAGCAATATTTTCTCTCATTTTACAAGTGAGGAAATTGAGGCCCAGAATGAGAAGGGAAAGGATTTGCCAAGGGTCAAATAGTAGGACAATAGCAATTTTGCTGATTCTTTCTAAGTTCCATGGTTTTTCCAAAACACCACTTAACCAGGTTCTTTGAAGTATAATAAAATACAAATTTATAAGATGATGAAAATTTTTGATATTTAGTACATATACTGACACATGTACACATGCCATAAATTCATTCTTCCCCTTCTTCTTTTATCAACCTTATCCCTTCATAGGCCTTGCTTCCTTCGTCACAAAATTAGAGGCTAGCAGTGAGAATATTCTCAAGCCCCACCCAACACATTTGCATACATACCTATTCATACCTGTCATACCCCACCCCTTTCTGCCCAAGGGTAGCAAACTCTCTGGACTTACCCTCATAACATTCTGACCCATCACTGATATGTTCCTCTAAGCCTATAAAAATATTCATGTCTCACTCATCTACTTTTGAAAAACCATTCCTTAATCCAACCTCCCTTTCCCACATTCTAGCT
>NW_011481987.1:5284-6001 GCF_000754665.1 Bison bison bison | reverse complement strand
ATCATTAATGAAGTCAGGGGCTGTATAAATCTTGTGTGCTGAATTATCATGTAATGAAGCCATTGCTCAGAATTCTGATTAACCCACCAGGTCAGACAATTTCTCCTGAATGCTTTATAGTGATAAATAGCCCATGAAGTGCTCCGTGTGGCAATGACCTTCCTCATTTCAAATGTCTTGCACAGTCAAAGGGGAAAACCCTCGTCTTGCATGTGAATTCAATACTCAACTCCATGGTCAGCCCCAGCCCACCCGTCCATGCCTTTCAGCCCACATGGCTTCTTCTGGTGTGCTAGTTCAGGACTCTGCTGAGCAGATCCGCTAAACCTCACTTCAAAAAAGGCCTCTTCTAAGAAGTCTTGGATTAACCCCTTCAGAATCTCCCCTTGAGCTCTTCCTTCTCAGCTCTTATATATTGTAGTTGGACTGCATTATTCTGCACTTAGCACACTGCTTTGGCCAGTGAAAAGAGAGATGGAAAAGTGATTCTATCAAGGTGGGACTGGAACATAGAAAGGAGCCCGGAAGATGGCAGAGGAATAGGACAGGGAGACCACTTTCTCCCCAACAAATTCATCAAAAGAACATTTGAATCCTGAGTAAATTCCACAAAACAACTTCTGAATGCCAGGAGAGGACATCAGCCACCAGAAAAGCAGCCCATTGTCTTCAAAAGGAGATGGAGAAGTCTTGAGGCTACTGTAAAAATAAGACTGA
>NW_011481987.1:4357-5184 GCF_000754665.1 Bison bison bison | reverse complement strand
CTCTAGTCTTTCCCATTCTATTGTTTTCCTCTATTTCTTTGCATTGTTCACTTAAAAAGGCTTTCTTATCTCTTCTTGCCATTCTCTGGAACTCTGAATTCAGTTGGGTATATTTTTCCCTTTCTTCTTTGCAAGGAGAAAATAAATATTAATTTTTTCTTTTGTGCTCAATTTTCATCTTATTATTCATGCGACAGGACTATCTGCTCCCAATTTATAACAGTGAGAGAGTCTATGAAAATATTGACCCAATCAGCTTGAACACATGAAGACAGCACATATAACTTGTTTTCAGTTTAAGCAAAGTCAGTATACAAAAACCCATGCTTATAAAATCAGTGGTGAGATTCACAATACAGAAAGCCAGTGCACTTTTCAAAACCTTGTCATGCAATAGGGACTACATTCTCTTAACTCAAAGCTTCATGATATTTGCATCTGTTTGTAATCTACTCCATTATTTTCAGAAGCACATCTATGACATAAATGAGAACATTACCACCAGCAGCCTCCAGCTCTTACTGGGAATGAATCGCTATGCTCGAGAGCACCATTTGGATTCCAGATTATTCTGAGGCAGGCCTGTCACAGAGCCAGTCTTTTCCTGGAGATCACCCGTGGATGCCAAAGACAACTCTTTTATGAGAGCTAGAAACCCTGGCAAGGAATGAATGATAGCACAGTAACTCATGCCTGGTAGCTGGTTCTTGGGAATGCTGGAGCCAAAGTTCCATCCCCACAACTAGGTGAGAATCAATTCAGAGCAGTTCAGTGAGGGAAGAAACATATTATGATTCTGTGTTCAGTTCCAAAATGTTACTTTAAAG
>NW_011481987.1:0-314 GCF_000754665.1 Bison bison bison | reverse complement strand
GACCAAGTGGGCTTTATCCCAGGGATGCAAGGATTCTTCAATATCTGCAAACCAATCAATGTAATACACTACACTAACAAATTGAAAAATAAAAGCCATATGATTATCTCAATAGATGCAGAGAAAGCCTTTGACAAAATTCAACATCCATTTATGATCAAAACTCTCCAGAAAGCAGGAATAGAAGGAACATACCTCAACATAAAAAAAGCTATATATGACAAATTCACAGCAAACATTATCCTCAATGGTGAAAAATTGAAACCATTTCCCCTAAAGTCAGGAACAAGACAAGGGTGCCCACTTTCACCATT
>NW_011481986.1:9843-10789 GCF_000754665.1 Bison bison bison | reverse complement strand
TGGAAACCCACTCCAGTGTTCTTGCCTGGAGAATCCCAGGGATGGGGGAGCCTGGTGGGCTGCCGTATATGGGGTCACACAGAGTCAGACACGACTGAAGCGACTTAGCAGCAGCAGCATGTAGTTAAACTAAAATAAATGGACATGAAAATAATACAGTTTTATGGACAGATTCTATGTTTTTAGTCATCAAATACAAAAATGGAAAGGTTATCAATGGATGTTCCAGATAACAAAACATGAAAACGCCAAAAAAAAAATAAATATTGAGTAAAACATCAGGATATAAAATGAATATACTTACATCAGTTGTAATATTAATGCATCCATATTACCCAAAGTAATGTACAGATTCCATGTAATAACTATAACAATCCAAGTAGCATTATTATTTCCCCAAAGTTATATGGAACCTCAAACAATGCAAACTGCCAAAGCAATCTTGAGAGCTAACAAACATATGAAAAGATGCTCAACATCACTCATTATCAGAGAAATGCAAATCAAAACCACTATGAGGTACCATTTCACGCCAGTCAGAATGGCTGCGGTCCAAAAGTCTACAAGCAATAAATGCTGGAGAGGATGTAGAGAAAAGGGAACCCTCTTACACTGTTGTTGGGAATGCAAACTAGTACAGCCACTACAGAGAACAGTGTGGAGATTCCTTAAAAACCTGGAAATAGAACTGCCTTATGACCCAGAAATCCCACTGCTGGGCATACACACCGAGGAAACCAGAATTGAAAGAGACATGTGTACCCCAATATTCATCACAGCACTGTTTCTAATAGCCAGGACATGGAAGCCACCTACATGTCCATCAGCAGATGAATGGATAAGAAAGCTGTGGTACATATACACAATGGAGTATTACTCAGCGATTAAAAAGAATACATTTGAATCAGTTCTAAAGAGGTAGATGGAACTGGAGCCTATTATACAG
>NW_011481986.1:4651-6169 GCF_000754665.1 Bison bison bison | reverse complement strand
TCTTTTTTCCAATGAGTCAACTCTTTTGCATGAGGTGGCCAAAGTACTGGAGTTTCAGCTTTAGCATCATTCCTTCCAAAGAAAGCCCAAGGCTGATCTCCTTCAGAATGGACTGGTTGAATTTCCTGGCAGTCCAGGGGACTCTCAAGAGTCTTCTCCAACACCACAGTTCAAAAGCATTAATTCTTCGGCGCTCAGCCTTCTTCACAGTCCAACTCTCACATCTATACGTGACCACAGGAAACACCATAGCCTTGACTAGACCGACCTTTATTGGCAAAGTAATGTCTCTGCTTTTTAGTATGCTGTCTAGGTTGTTCAAAACCTTCCTTCCAAGGAGTAAACCTCTGTTAATTTCATGACTGCAGTCACCATCTGCAGTGATTTTAGAGCCCCCAAAAATAATGTCTGACACTGTTTCCCCATCTATTTCCTATGAAACGATGGGACTGGATGCCATGATCTTCTTTTTCTGAATGTTGAGCGTTAGGCCAACTTTTTCAGTCTCCTCTTTCACTTTATCAAGAGGCTTTTTAGTTTCTCTTCACTTTCTGCCATATGGGTGGTGTCAACTGCATATCTGAGGTTATTGAAATTTCTCCAGGCAAGTTTCTTCCAGTTCAGCATTTCTCGTGATGTTCTCTGCATAGAAGTTATATAAGCAGGGTGACAATATACTGCCTTGACGTACTCCTTTTCCTATTTGGAACCAGTCTGTTGTTCCATGTTCAGTTCTAACTGTTGCTTCCTGACCTGCATACCGATTTCTCAAGAGGCAGGTCAGGTGGTCTGGTATTCCTATCTCTTTCAGAATTTTCCACAGTTTATTGTGATCCACACAGTCAAAAGCTTTACATAGTCAATTAAGCATAAATAGATGTTTTTCTGGAACTTTCTTGCTTTTTCCATGATCTATCGGATTTTGGCTATTTGATCTCTGGTTCTTTTGCCTTTTCTATATAGTTAATTAGCAATTAGACTCATTTTGTCTTAAAAATAATTTTCAGGATTTTTTCTTTCTTTTTTTTCTTTCATGGATTACAATTTTTGTTAAGAGTCTAGGACATTTGTTTCATACACAGAATTTGTCTGTTTCCTCAAGTGCAAACATATCTGGCATAAGTCCAGCCTAGGTATCACAAATCATTCTTTCTAAATATAAATCCTATTATGAAAGTTATCAAGGATTTTCTAATTTTATGGATTTATATTGCCACATAAATCACTATTTTTGAAGTCTTCACAGGTAAATGTTTTAAAGGTAAGTTTTGTATTAAAGTAAAATATATATCCACACTGACCTTTTGTCTCAAGCTTCCTTGGATAATAAATAGAGGCAAACCATAGAATGGAAAAGACTAGAGATCTCTTCAAGAAAATTAGAGATACTAAGGGAATATTTCATGCAAAGATGTGTGCAATAAAGGATAGAAATGGTATGGACCTAACAGAAGCAGAAGATATTAAGAAGAGGTGGCAAGAATACATAGAAGAACTGTACAAAAAAGATCTTCATGA
>NW_011481986.1:0-1103 GCF_000754665.1 Bison bison bison | reverse complement strand
TCTTCCAAATAGGAAAAGGAGTACACCAAGGCTGTATATTGTTACCCTGCTTTTTTAACTTCTATGCAGAGTGCATCATGAGAAACGCCCTGGGCTGGAAGAAGCACAAGCTGGAATCAAGATTGCCCAAAGAAATATCAATAACCTCAGATAAGCATATTACACTACCCTTATGGCAGAAAGTGAAGAGGAACTAATCAGTCTCTTGATGAAAGTGAAATAGGAGAGTGAAAAACTTGGCTTAAAGCTCAACATTCAGAGAACTGACACCATGGCATCTGGTCCCATCACTTCATGGGAAATAGATGAGGAAACAGTGGAAACAGTGACAAACTTTATTTTGGGGGGGTTCCAAAATCACTTCAGATGGTGACTGCATCCATGAAATTAAAAGACACTTACTCCTCGGAAGGAATGTTATGACCAAACTAGATAGCATATTAAAAAGCAGAGACATTACTTTGCCAAGAAAGGTCTGTCTAGTCACGGTTATGGTTTACTAGGTGACAACAGAATCGTAAGGTTAAATTTCCTGTGACCATTCTCCTGGAGTTATATAGAGAAAGGCTTTGCTTTTAGGAGATGAAATATTTAGGGCTAAAGTCCATAACTATATAACTAGACCTGCCTACAACAAAGTTTAAAATGTTAGAAGGAAAATGTTCATGTATAGAAAGAAAGTACAAAAAGAAAACATTAAAGATTAGTGAGTCTAAGTGAAAAACATATGGGATTTGTGCTCACATTTCAACGTTTCTATGGGCTTAAATTTTCATTAAAAGGAAAAATGTAGGTGCTTCAGTCAATTCGTTTACTCTTAGTTTAGTCTGCACTTACTTAAATAAGAGTCAGTTATTTGGTTACTTTATTAAATATGATCATGCACTAGTGACATTGTAGTACTGATGGTCTGAGGTCTTGGCACGGATTTCTCACAGTCTATTGAAAAATATTATAATGGTAGGGAATTTTCAATGTTGGAAGACATCCTTACTCTGCTCTAAACCTTAAAATTCATTCTCAGTTATACCATGTTTTTCCATAGAATAAAACAGAACACTTTGTTTACAGACATGCCACATTAAGCGTCCATGAGAAACAGT
>NW_011481985.1:13022-13619 GCF_000754665.1 Bison bison bison | reverse complement strand
GAAGATTCCACATGCCATTGAGCAACTAAGCCCATGTGCTCCAGCTGCTGAGCCCATGTGCTATAACTACCGAAGTCCGTATGCTCTAGAGCTGGTGCACGGCAGCAAGAGAAGCCACTGCAGTGAGAAGCCTGTTCTCCACAACTGAAGAAAAGCTTGCAACAGAGACCCACCAAGTGGAAAATAAATAAAATTAGAAGAAGAAAAAATCATACAATCTTCTGACCCTAATGGAGCAAACCTAAAATTAATAAAAGCAGATTTTCTAGAAAGTTTTTTTCTCCTATACTCTGTATCAGGGAAAAAATAAATTTGATAAACTATTTAAAGAAAATGGTGAGACAGTTCTATATATAAAAGCCTATTAACTATGCTTAAAAATTGTATTGAGATTACTAAAAATAGAGAAAATGCTAAGGAACTAATAAAGCAGACATAAGTTATGAAATAAATAATGACATATGACAGCTAGTTATTGTATTGGGGGAGAATGGGACAGAATTAATAAGATATACACAAACTTCTGGCAAGGTTAATTTTGTAGAAATTTCTAACCAGAATTTAGAATATCAAGTTTTGCCAAAGTGTACCAACTTT
>NW_011481985.1:8081-9551 GCF_000754665.1 Bison bison bison | reverse complement strand
ATTAAAATGTATTAACTCTAATGTGTCTGTTATAATGAAACCATTCTGGAAACACTGTACAGCCTTATTCTGACTTTTGGATTCCAGCTTCCTCTAGATTAGGCAGAGCACTGGCTGAGCTGTTTGGACTCCTTGTTAAACTTTGTGTGGGGTCTCCTGTCCGCCAGAGAAGAAGCCATCATGCTGCCAGCACCACCACAGCACCAACACCTGCTGCTCGATCAACGGCCTCAGCCCTCACTAAGCTCCTCACAAAAGGCTTATCATGGCAGCCTCCACCATATACACCTACTCCACGCTTCAGGTGAGGTTCTGCTTGAGATGCAAAATCTAATTGGCTCCTTCTCTACTTGAATGCAGAGTGAATCACTGAATTAGAGGACTTGGAGGTCCCTTGCTTTACCCTAAATGTGTACCCCAAATACAGTGTAAGGTACTTGTCTTGGTTCTACCTACTCTAAAATACAGAGATTTTTAAAAGTATTTATAATCAGACTGCATTTCAATAACCTTGTGTTTAGTAGTAGGTGGAAACTGTCACCCTTCTTTGCCTTAGAAATTTTAATATCCAAACTAGTCATCCACCTGCATTCTAGTCAGTCAGTCATTTCAGTGCAGTATTAAATTTTACTCTTGGCTTCTACTTGAATTTC
Source organism: Bison bison bison (assembly GCF_000754665.1). Lineage (NCBI taxonomy): Eukaryota > Metazoa > Chordata > Mammalia > Artiodactyla > Bovidae > Bison > Bison bison. The sequence continues at coordinate 8,898 of NW_011481985.1, read as the reverse complement.
CCATTGTTTCTCTGGCTGCCCTAGAGAAGGTTAAATTTTTGCTTTTTCCCTCTTCCAGGCTGACCTTCTTCATCTGTTCAGTTGGTTTTACATCCCCAATGCTGTTTGATGAGAGGAAGTATCCCTACCACCTCATGCTGCAGAAATTTCTCTGCTCTGGAGGCCACAATGCCCTTTTTGAGTAAGGATCATGTTGCTTTACAGAGAAGCATTGTTTGGAGTTTGGTCTTTTCTATTTGCCTTAGCAGCCCACAACTTTCTAAGCTACCTATCCTGTGATGATGGGATACATAGAGACAGCCATTGGTTGTACCCTTTCATGGTTTAGGAACCAGTTGTATTTATGTCCATCTTCCTGGAGGGTAGGATTCAGCCTGTCCTTGGGCTGTCTTGTAACGGTCTCTGTTTTTCTTCATTTGGATTGCAATATCTTGTACATATTTTTCTAATAAACTTATCCTTTCCTACTATTTCTTTGAATATGATAATTTTCCTGCTGCTTTTGGTCAGAAGATTCTAAGTTTCACTTTGGTTTTTTTTATTTGTTGTAGCTTTAGAAATAAAGCTGGAAATGGTATTAATTTCACCCTAAATATGTGTAACAAATTATCACTTTGTCCACCTTAAACTTCCATATGTTATATGTCAATAATATATCAATAAGGCTCGAATAAAAACCCAAATAAAAGGTAAAACGCTGTATTCAGCATCTTGTAATAATTATTAGTGGAAAAGAATATGAAAAAGAATACATATATAACTGAATCATGTTGCTGTATACCATAAACTAACACAACACTGTAAATCAACTATACTA
>NW_011481985.1:3685-4878 GCF_000754665.1 Bison bison bison | reverse complement strand
ACAGATGAAGCATTAATATTATTGTCAAATAAGAAGCCCAAAATGTACTTGGTAGTGCTCATTAGGCCAAACTTGGCTGTCTTTATTACCTTGGAATCTAGGTAATAATTACTACCTGCAGAGAATGCAGGACAATTGTCTACAAATGATTTTTGTGGGAGGTGATGTCAAATGATGCAAATAAGTTTCCAGCACTTTGAGGATTGGAGGTGTCCTGCTGTCTTGCATTAGCCTGTCTAGCTGCCTTTATACTCATTGCCACACCCTAATGAATGTACCACCCGATTGAGGAGAAGGTAGAGAATATTTATGTGGTAGGGCAGATACATTATTAGAGTCTCCTCACTTTCTTCCTTCAACTGTCCCATATCCTCTCACTGTTCCTTGCCTGCCTCTAGGAAGTTGCTTGCCGAAAGGAAGAGGAGGAACGGAAAGCTCGAGAAAAGCAGGAAGAGGAAGAGGCTAAATGTCTAGAGAAGTTCCAGGATGCTGATCCATTGGAGCAAGATGAGCTCCACACTTTCACAGATACAATGTTGCCAGGCTGCTTTCACCTTCTTGATGAGTTGCCAGACACTGTATACCGAGTGTGTGATCTGATCATGACAGCAATCAAACGAAATGGAGCAGACTATCGAGACATGATTCTGAAGCAAGTAGTTAATCAGGTAAGTTCTCCAGGGGCCAGAAAGTCTTTGAAAGGAAAAAACAAGCTCTCTTTTTCTATGTATCACTTCTTAGATTCATCTAAAATGTCAAAAATGTCTCTCACACTTGAGCCAAATTAAGCCCCCTGAACTAACTAAATGTTTTTCCCTCTCCTCCTATGTAATAATCTTTTGACAAATGAGTCCCCATTTTGATCAGTAGTTGTGACCTGTTGTTTGTCTTTTTTAAGCAGTGTTTTTCTCATTATGAAATTAATGTATGCTAGTGTTGAAATAGAATAAGAAATAAACCACCCTAAATTCCCACATAGCCAGTTAACATTTTGGTTATATTTCCTTTACTTTTTTTATGATGTATTTATTTAAATCATTGGAATCCTATTTTCTACATTTTTTTAAGTTGAGAGACAGGAAGAAATTAAAAACTGATATATTTAAACATAATTTTAGTGTATGGAAACATCACAGGAGTAAAAGTCAAACTGGATAAAGCTTTTTCTTCCCCACATGATATGACCAATCTTT
>NW_011481985.1:0-262 GCF_000754665.1 Bison bison bison | reverse complement strand
CAAAGTATAATAAATGTCCGGTATATTTCCTTTTTCTGGGTTAGTTTTAGCAATGAACACTGAAATTACTGTTTCTTCTAAGAGTCAACATTATAAGGAAATACAGTAAAACTCTATGCTCTTATATTTAGTACCTACAGTCTAACAACAACAACTGGCGCTGGTTTGATGACCGCTCTGGACGTTGGTGTAGTTACAGTGCAAGCAACAACAGCACTATTGATTCTGCCTGGAAATCTGGAGAGACAAGTGTGCGTTTCAC
>NW_011481984.1:8425-11410 GCF_000754665.1 Bison bison bison | reverse complement strand
TTTCTGCCCCTCCCCCACCTCTAGTATAAATCCAAAGAATATTAGTTTATATAATCCTACCCTCCACCTAGGTGACCCTCGCCACTCTCCAAACCCTAGACCTGAGAAGATAACATGATTCATGCCTTTTCCTTAGCCAGGGAAAAATTCAAGTCACCAACGGCCATTTTCATCAGAGGGGAGGTTAACCACGTGGAATCGAGATGGGTGTGTCAGAGCCCACTTGGCCCATCTCCTCAAGAGACCAGAAAATAGTCAGTGTGGGCTCTCTCCCCGCTTTCCCTGAAGGACAGTCAACTGGTTGGGGGTCCTGTGCTTTGGGGTGGGTGAGGGAACCCAGAACCCTTCCTGCTTTGGGGGGCTCTGAAGAGAAGGTCTCACGCAGACCACTCACCCATAGGGTGGCCTGAAGGCAGAGATCTGTCCATCACTGTCCTCACAGGCTGCCTTGGAAGAGAATCTGTGGGTCTGGAGCTGGAAGCTTGTAGAATATCAAGGAAAACTGCTGAGGTAGGAAGAGTGCAAGCCCCAAACACCTTCGTCACAGCCACACAAACAAGATGGCGTCCTAACAGGAAGTCCTTTCCCCAAGGTCATAGAGGAGGAGAGTCTTGGGGGCCAGAGGAGACTTAACTTCCTGTAATTACTGCCCTCTGAGTTTGCTACCAGCATAACATCCAAGGAACTCTTCCCGACAGTACCACTCCTGCAGAGGAGGCCAGCTAGAATCAGGAGGCTTAGGGATCTTGATACATATAGCTACAAACACAGAGAACTCTCTGTGCCAGACTCTGCATCAGCTACATTACACTGTGTTCCTTCATTCTGCAGACCCAGAGAACTGGAGGGGCAGCAGTAGGAAATGCGGGGTCCTTGCTACATTACATCTGTTCTTTCATATATTCCTCACAAGGGGACGTTGATACCAGAATCATCAACTTTCCAAGGTTGCTGAGGCTTATTGAGGTGCTGCACTTGTTTAGGGTCATCCAGATGCTACTGGGAGAAACAGGCCGGAATTGAGCTCCATGGACTGGAAGATGCCTTCTTGAAGCATAGCTTTACTAAATACTTGGTGCAATAAAGGGGTTTTTCTGAAGTTTATGCAAGTGTAGTGAAGTGAAGTCGCTCAGTCGTGTCCGACTCCTCCGTCCATGGGATTTTCCAGGCAAGAGTGCTGGAGTGGCTTGCCATTTCCTTCTCCAGGGGATCTTCCTGACCCAGGAAATGAACTGGGGTCTCCCGCATTGCCAGGCAGACGCTTTACCGTCTGAGCCACCACCTGACTATTCTAAAAATAATCAGGTGGCTAGAATTAACTCTAATCCATTCCAAAGAGATCATACCAAAACAACAAAAATCCTTGAAAATAAAAAGGAAATACCAAACAGAGCTTGGTGGGTCACTGCAATGACAGTAGAAAAAAAAAAATTAGTCTTTCCTTCAAAAAAAAAAAAAAAAAAATAGCCAATGTAGGCAGATATTCCCTAGTGCAGGGGTCCCCAGCTCCTGTTGGGATCTGGGTTGCACAGCAGAGGGTGAGCCTAGGGGGAGTGAGCAAGGGAAGCTTCATCTGCTGCTCCCCACAGCTCTCCATTGCTCACTTTACTCTCTGAAACACTGCCTCCGTTAGAGCCAGAACTGTAGATATGAAAGTCTCAAATCAGAGGGTTTCTAAAGAAGAAAGGAAGGAAAAGCCTGGGCTCTAGTTCATGAGCTAGAATTTTCTGGAATGTTTAATATCTTCCTCTCCAGTTCTCTGTGCCCTGAAAGAAGTACAACGCCTGAGAGAGATGAAGAAAATCTACACCTGAGTGTGTGAACATCTGAGGTGAGGGAAATGTAAGACGCAAATGCATACGAATACACGGATACATTGTCAAGTCAAAAGTTGAAGAAGTTGACTTTTTATTAAACAACCACATGTGAACATTTTTATAACATGTAAATATATTGGACGTTTTTGTCAATTAGTTGTTGTTTTCAAGTGTTCCTCTTAACAAATTAGCCTAATCAGAAATTCTCAAACATTGAAAATGTATATCTGGAAAATAAAATTATTCTCAACCTTCCATCTACACGATCACCTTATCATGACCCACACGTACCCAAGGTATCCAATGTAAAACAATTAGTGCACATTTTCCAGATGTGTTTCTCTTATGGTAATGCATATACCTATCTTAAAGGATTTGGGTAGGTATGTAGTTCTAGATATAATATTGTTTATAATTTTCCATTACAGGGACTTCTCTGATGGTCCAGTGGTTAAGATTTTGCAGTCCCAATCCAGGGGCACTGGCTTGATCCCAGGTTTGGGAACTAAGATCACACATGCCACAAGGTGCAAAAATAAATAAATAAAATAAAATTTTAAGTTACCTATGCAAATGTATGCAAATTAATTTTTAATTTAATATGACATCTTCAGATTTTCATTTCTTCAGTTCATGGTTTGGCATATTTCCAGATGTTTACTGAAAAGCATTTTGTTTTTTAGATGAATTATTTGTGGGTTTTTTTTGGTCTTTTCTCTATTGATTATCAGAAATCCTGTTTGCTCTTGCACATGAACACAAAAGCTGTAATACTGTTTGAAATGTTGTCTCCAAACTTTTCAATCTTTTACATTTTTTTCTTTTGACAGTAAAAATATTCCTTTAATTTTCGTGGGTTATTTTTAAATATAAAAATAAAGGGCTTCCCAGATGGCGCAAGTGGTAAAGAACCTGCCTGTTAATGCAGGAGACACAAGAGACACGGGTTCGACCCCTGGGTCAGGAAGCTCCCTTGGAGGAGGGCATGGCAACCCACTCCACTGTTCTTGCATGGAGAATCCCATGGACAGAGAAGATGGGCAGGCTGTAGTCCATAGGGTTGCAAAGATCAGATGCAACTGAAGCAATTTAGCGTGCATGACTGAAAAAGTGAGTAATGCATAGGGTTGCATTGAGTACTAGTCCACTGGGAATTCTAGATCCAAAG
>NW_011481984.1:4344-6589 GCF_000754665.1 Bison bison bison | reverse complement strand
ACTTTGCATGTGAAAGGGGACCGAAGGCTGTGAGCGCACCAGTTTTCAGAGGCTGTAGCATCACATAGTGGACTTCAGATGCTGAACTTTTCAAATATCTTGTCTGAAGAGTCACCGAAAATTCACTGTTCCACTTTGAAGGGGGATGCTGGGGACACTTCAGCAAAGGAACTGCAGCATCGTTCCTCAGACAAAAATCAGACTCTGTATTTCTGAGAACCTGTGGCAGCTGGGGATTGTTTCTCCTTCTGTAAAAGAGCCCATGGTAGCAATGTATGGACAGTCTGTCATTTTTAGTGGATTGGTTTTTCATGGCAAAAACCAAATGAATCTTCCAGAGGTAGAATTGCAAGTCTTAAAATTTTTGAATAATTTGTTTTGTGGAATACTCTTAAATATATTTCAAAATATTTAAATGAGCTTTGAAAGTAATAAAAAAAAAACTAAAGAAGGAAGAAAAATGTTCCATTAACCTCTGATGAGATATCACCATTTTTATATTCTCACTAATTATGTACATAAAATGACACTGGCTTATCTTTAATCTACATATAACATTTAATCCTTTTGACATAACTACAAACTCCACATTGTGATTCATTCCTTATAGGTGACAAAACTGAGCCTCAGCCAGACCTGACTGAGACTCAACGCTCTGGGTGACCTTTACTGTCTTGTGGTTTCAATAAATCCTGACAAGGACCGGATGAAGGAGAGAGTGGTCACTCCCTGGATGGGGAACCTGAGGTTCGGGACCTACTTTAATGGCCTACACTGCTGCACGGCATGCTCCTACTCATTGGCTGGTTCCAGACTGGGACCCATGTCTTCTGAACCTAAACTTTATTCTTCCTACCAATTCACTCAACCTTGCCTCAATTATAGATACAAGTATATGTTGGACATATTGTGAATTGGTTGCACACCATTGCAAGAAAGCCCATATGGCAACAAAGTGAATAACATAAATTTTCTGGTTCTCCGTGTCTTATAAAAATTATGTCTATACTGTACTGTAGGCTATTAAGTGTACAATAGTGTTGTCTAAAAAACTAAGTGCATATCTTAATTAAAAATACTTGATTGCTGAAACTTGCTAACAAATATCTGAAAGTTTAGAGAGCCATAATCGTTTGGCTGGTGGAGGGTCAGGCATGTGTTTTGATGGCTGCTGACTGATTAGGGTGGTGGCTGTTGAAGGTTGGGGTGGCCATGGTAACTTCTTTAAATGAAACAACACTAACGTTTGCTGTATCAATTGACTCTTCTTTTTCAGAAACAACTAGCATGCAGTGTTGTTTGTTAGCTTTTTACCCACTGAAGAATTTCTTTCAAAACTGGAGTCTATCCTCTCAAAACCTGCCACTGTTTTATCTAATATTCTAAATCATGGAATATTCTAAATCCTTCATTGTCATTTCAAAAATCTTCACAGCATCTCCACCAAGGGTAGATTCCTTTCAAGAAACCACTTTCTTCACTCCCATAAGAAACAGCTCCTCGGGGTAAAGTTTTATCATGAGATTGCAAAAATGCATTCAGGTATTCAGGTCCCTTTTCTATTTCTAGTTCTCTTGCTATTTCCTGAAACCATAAAACTCCCAGGTTTTATGAATAGAAGAAAAAGCTCCTTGGCATTGGTCGTGGCAGTGATTTTTCGATATATTACAAATGCACAAGTAACAAAAGCAAAAACCAACAAGTGGGACCACAAAACAAAACATCTTGCACAACAAAAGAAACAGTCAACAAAATAAACAGGTAACCTGTGGAATTGGAGAGAATCTTTGTAAACTGTGTATAAAACATGCAATTAATTTTCAAAATATGTAAGGAAATCACACAACTCAATATAGAAAAGTCTGAGTAAAATTTGGCAAATGACCTAGAGAGATATTTTCCCAAAGATTATATATAAATGGTCAACATGTATATGAAAAGGTGCTCAATATCATTACAATTGCATAAAAAAGAATAAAATACCTAGAAACAGATTTAACAAATGAGGTGAAACACCTCTATAGTGCAAACAGTAAGACACTGGTGAAAGAAAATGAAAGAGGCACAAATAAATGGAAAGATAGTGCATCTTATGGATTGAAAATCTTAATGTTGCTAAAATGACCATAACACCAAAGCAATCTACAGATTCAAATCAACCTCTATCAAAATGACAATGACATTTTTCATAGAACCAAATCCAATAATTCTAAAATCGGTAGGGAACAAAAGATCCTGAATAGAC
>NW_011481984.1:0-1986 GCF_000754665.1 Bison bison bison | reverse complement strand
GATGTGACAGTTGGACCACGAAGAAGGCTGAACGCCCAAGAATTGATGCTTTTGAATTGTGGTGCTATAGAAGACTCACGAGAGTCCCTTGGACAGCAGGAGATGGAGCCAGTCAATCCTAAAGGAAACCAACCCTGAATACTCACTGGAAGGACTGATTCTGAAGCTGAAGCTCCAGTATTTTTGCCACCTGATGTGAAGAGCCAACTCAATGGAAAAGACCCTGATGCTGGGAAAGATTGAAGCGGGAGGAGAAGGGGATGGCAGAAGATGAGATGGTTGGATAGTATCATGGACTCAGTAGACATGAGTTTGAGCAAACTCCGGGAGATAGCGGAGGGCACCGGAAGCCTGGTGTGCTGCAGTCCATAGGGTTGCAAAGAGCTGGACATGAGCAATTACTGAACAACAACAAGGAAGGTACTTCAAAGGTGCTTTCATTTACCTCTGTTGAATGTTTATGGGGACTTTGAATGATCCTGGGACTAAATTTTCCCTGAAACCTGCCCTTTGAACATTTGTCCCTCTGGATGTTCATGAAGGCTCTCAACCTTTCCCGTCTCTGTGGTGTTCACTGCTTTGCTAACTGGGTGGTTAAACCCATGAGCTTGCCTTCATTTCAAGAGAGTTTATTTGGAAAGGACAGAGTGATGCATGTTGAGAAACTACTGTCAACTCAAGACCTTAGTTAAAATGCTGGGAAGTGGAGACCCTTCCTAACTGTTGAATGTAACATTTGTTTAGAGACAGATTCCCTTCTCTTAGCCATGTGATTTCCCTGAGGCTGCTCAATTGGGATGATCATACGGCAGAGTCATAAATGATTCCTGGGTCCACAACTATTACCTATCTGTGTGAGCAGGTATACCTCATCTTTGACCCCTGGTGTCCCCTTTCCTTGGGGCACCTCCTACGTGCTTGATCCTCCTGGCAAGTGGGCTGGGCTGAATGTACCCACATGCAGCATGTGGTTATCTTGTGGTCTGGGGGCCCGAGGGGATGTGTGAACAAATTGTGGCATCGGGTGTTCAGGGGGTTACTGGGGTGTGTTAAGGTGAGGCTCAAACTGGGGGGCTGGTGACAGCTTTCCTTGGCAAAGCCTCCTGGGCTGGGGCAGCCAATCGTGGCCTGCTGAAGGCTTTGAAGACCCCCACCGTTCCCCTACTAGGCAATGAGCCCCCTAGGCCCTCTTGCTGGCTTCAATTTCATGGTCCACCCCATCTGGAGCCAGCTGGGATATTTTAAACCTTCACACCCTCGATCTTTGGCCTCATTTAAGCTTCTAGATATTGGGGAGGGTGCACTGAAATGGACCTTCAATGTCTGAGTGCAAAGGACAGACCCCAGAACTTCCTCTGCACCCCAAGTTTCTGCAAGGCCCCCCAGGCTGCCCTTCAAGACCCATTCCCTGCAGTTGGGCCTGGCCCACCTCTCACAGGCTGCAGGTGGCCAGGCTTGTGGAGGGAAGCTGAGAGTGGGAACAGCAGATGACTCCCGTGTTGGGAGCCTGAGGATTCCCTACGTCAGTTCAGTTCAGTCACTCAGTCGTGTTCGACTCTTTGCCACCCCGTGGACTGCAGCACGCCAGGCTTCCCTGTCTATCACCAACTCCTGGGGCCTACTCAAACTCATGTCCATTACGTTGGTGATGCCATCCAACCATCTCATCCTCTGTCATCCCCTTCTCCTCCCGCCTTCAATCTTTCCCAGCACCAGGGGATTCTCCAATGAGTCGGTTCTTCCCATCAGGTGGCCAAAAGTATTGGAGCTTCCGCCTCAGCATCAGTCCTTCCAGTGAATATTCAGGACTGATTTCCTTTAGGATGGACTAGTTGGATCTCCTTGCAGTCCAAGGGACTCTCAAGAGTGTTCTCCAAACCACAGTTCAAAAGCATCAGTTCTTCAGCACTCAGCTTTCTTTATAGTCCAGCTCTCACATCCATACATGACTACTGGATAAACCATAGCTTTGACTAGACAGACCTT
>NW_011481983.1:8765-9612 GCF_000754665.1 Bison bison bison | reverse complement strand
AAGCAGCTCAGCAGCTCGCTGAGTTAATCTTTAAAAGTGTCGTGGACCCATCCCCAGGTTTTTGTTTTTCCAGAATGCAGCTGAGTGGAGACTCGGTCCCTCTGCGCTCTTTCAGTCGGGAAGCCAACACTGCCCCAAAGTACCCCTTCCCTGGTCGAGACGGGCCTCCAAACTGGACATCTTAAAAGGACCAGCAGAAGAAAGCTGGGATGGACGCAGAGCCTGTTTGTGGGCCGGTGGCTTCGTGTCAATGGATGTCTGGAAAGAGGCACAGCCAATCGTGACAGATCTGTGCACTAGTGACAGCCCTTGGGATAATCAGCTGTTTATCACAGCAGCTTTGCCTCCTTTGGCGGGGTGGATTCTTCATTTGAAAGGGCAGCAGGCGGCCAATCAAAAACTCTGGCTCCTGGGGGCTCTGGGTGTGCTGAGCCAGAGGGTGGAAGACTGATTCAGCAGCCACCCTGTCTGTGAGTACAGGGTCTGGACCCACTCCTCTTCTGCGAGTAGGGGGCGGAGAGGGACTTGATTGATAGCCTTCCAACCAGTGAGAACGTCTGAGTCACAGGGCACGTGTCTATTGGCAGTCGAGGGTAGGGTCTTGCTTTGACTGACACATTATCATCCAGTAAGCATGTCTGCTTGAGTTGGGGGGGGGGAGCGGGACGGCTGGTGGCAGAAAAGGCAGGGTCTTGTCCTTGACTGACCCTTGTTTTGTTTAATGAGGAAACTGAGATTTCACAAGAAGCCCCCGCCTTTTCTGTTTTAAAAAGCTATGATACTTTACAAAGTTGAAATTACAGCTTTAGAGCAATTTGGACTTTCTCATGCTGGACAGAAATGGCAG
>NW_011481983.1:4366-5008 GCF_000754665.1 Bison bison bison | reverse complement strand
ATTAACTTCATTTCCAGCCCTCTCCCCTCTCTGGAGGATGGGGAGATGGGTCTGAAAATTTCAAGCTTTTAACTATGGTGTGGTCTTTCTGGTGACCAGCCTGCATCCAGGAGCCATCCAGACCCACCTAGAGTCACTTCAGTGGAATAAAAGATGCTGCCGGTGCTCTTATCACATAGGAAATTACGAGAGTTTTAAGAGCTCTGCCAGGAACCGGGGGCAGAGACCAATGTATTTATTTTCTATTATCTCACACCAACATAGTTTTACCTTGGTCAAATTCCTTATTCCTTCTGAGCCTCAGTTTCCTGATCTGTGAAATGGAGATAATATATAGTACAAATAGTATGTAAAATGTATAATAGACTATTGTGGAAAATGCTCAGCATGTCCATAGTATAAGACTATACACAATTTGAGGGAATAGGGACAGTAATACACCGGGGTAACTCCTATGGATTCAGGACTTGCAGGATGGGGGGACATTGTGGATAGGGAGTGACTTACTTTACACTGTAAGATACATTTATTAGGATTTTGTTTTAAATTTTAGCAGTTACTTTTTAGACATCTATTAATTATTACATGTTATTTTCCTGTTTAACTTGATAGTATATTTAAAAATTTCTGATGTTGATCCTT
>NW_011481983.1:0-369 GCF_000754665.1 Bison bison bison | reverse complement strand
CAGGAATCAAACCTGTGTGCCCTGCAATCGCAGGTGGATTCTTAACCACTGGACCACCAGGGAAGTCCAAGCAGGTTAATTTGAAGCTTGACATTATATCTATTACTGTGGGCAAGAATCCCTTAGAAGAAATGGAGTAAGCCTCATAGTCAGTGAAAGAGTCTGAAATGCAGTACTTGAATGCAATCTCAAAAACAGCAGAATGATGTCTGTTTGTTTCCAAGGCAAACCATTCAATATAAGTCTATGCCCCAACCAGTAAAGCTGAAGAAGCTGAATTTGAATGGTAAGTAATGCTCAAAATTCTCCAAGCCAGGCTTCAGCAATATGTGAACTGTGAACTTCCTGATGTTTAAGCTGGTTTTAGAA
>NW_011481982.1:18064-20172 GCF_000754665.1 Bison bison bison | reverse complement strand
ACCCACACCTGGCGTTTACATTAAGCTCAGGCGCCCTCGGTCAGTGCCAGGTGTGGGTGGCCCCCATCCAGGCCGGGTCCCGGGCCCCCTCCCACGTGCCCTCTTGCCGAGCTTCTGTCTCCCCCAGCAGACCCCGAGCCCCCGCAGGGCAGGGCCGGTCCGACCCCACCGCTCGGCTGGGAGCTGGGCACGAGCGGTCCCAGAGGAGGGTGTGGCCGGTGTCCCAAAGCCCAGGGCCCCCAGCCGGCCCGTCCTCTAGGAGGCGGGAGCACGCACACACATGCACAAACACACATGCGCACGTGTGTCCAGCCACCCGTGCATGTGCAGTGGGCTTGGCCTCCTGGCCTCCCTTGCGGTGGGGGCAGTGAGCATTCTGGGCCCCCTGAGAAGAAGAGCCAGTGGGAAAACAGGGTCGACCACCAGCTCGAGCAGGGAAGACCCCTGCTCCGGGGGTGCCGCCCACGGCGTGCACGTGACCCCGGTCCCCAGACATTGGGGTGCTCAGCCTCCAGAGCCTGCTCAGCTTCCACCCCAGCTCCTCCCCCCAGAGACTCCCGGCCCTTCTCCCTGGTGGTGGCGCTGAGGCTGGTAGAGAGGTCGGGGTCAGAAGCTCGCCCAAGCCCAGGAGGTGCGCCCGCCCACCCGGTCAGGGCCGCCGGGCTCCCAGCACCGGGGCCGCAGCCTTCCTCCATCTTTCTGCCTGTGGCCAGTGGACGTTCCTGAGGGCTGGGCAGGGGGCGGAGGGCGGCCTGGGCCCGGGATGAAGCCCACCAGGTGGAATCCAGCCTCCCACAACCCTGAGGTCCTCCCTGGGACGGCGTGGTGTTCCTGGTGGAGACACTGGAGTTGAGGGGCTGGGGTGCAGACCCCAGGGCCACACAACGGAGCCCCTCAGAGAAGATGGCCCGGCCTGGGCTGCTGTCGTGGCCTCTGGTCCGTGGCGCTGAGCGCAGCCTGGGGGGAGGGGGAGACCCCTGGGGGCAGATCCGGCCTGTTCTTTGGAGCCCCCGAGCCCTGCCCACTGCAGAACAGGGTGAGCCCACCGCCCACAAACAGGGGGCAGAGCCTGGGCATAGAGCCCTGCAGCCACCTCCCAGCACGGGACGTCAGCTGGTCACAGGGCAGCTCTGAGCCTCAGAAGACAGACTCCCCCCACCCCTGCGTTGCCAGGAGCGGGTTTTAAGTGTCTCCACACAGACCAGTGCTCCAGGGCGCCAACGGACAGCAGCTGCGAGGGACGGCCTCTCTGACGCCTCCTCCTCCTCTGCCTCGCCAGGGACTCCAGCGGTCCAGTCCTGGGGGACCCCCGCTGGGCGCCCAAGCCCCCTCCCCACCCCCGATCTCGAGGTGCCCTCGGGTCTCCCCGGCGGAACATTGTTGACATATTCTAAGCCGTCAGCAAAACAAGATGAAAATTCAGTAATTGCTTTTGGCAGGGAGTCCCTGGGCCAGCACAGGGGCCAAAAGTAACCGAGGAGAGGGTCCCAGACCACCCGCAGCCTCAGTGTGGGCTTCGTCTGAGCTCTGGAGAGGGGCCCCGCCGTGGGCAGGGTGTGCGCAGGGTGGGCTGGAGGGACACGGGAACGGCGGGGACAGAGCGAGGCTGTCGCTTCCAACACTGCAAAGCAGGGAGCGTCCAGCCGTCCAAAAAATGTAATGTCATACTCGAGCAGGAGGAGCAGCTGCTGGGCCACTCGGCGGCCCACAAATAGTTGGCCGTGTCCCGGGAGAGGGTGTTGGCTGAGGCCGTGAAAAGGCGGAAAAAACGCCAGGCTGGCCGGCCACGCTCGGCCCCAGCCCCGCCCTTCCCAGGCCCGGCCAGTGCTGGCCACAGGGGAGGGGCGTGAACCCCAGGGTGGTGGGAACCAGGGTCGTGGCGCACCTGGCCAGGGCAGAGGGTGGGGTGGCTGGGGGGCCCTGGGTCTGACCCTTCCCAGCGCAAAGGCCAGAGCAGGAAGGAACACGCTTCACCGGTCAGGCCTGACCCAAGTCCACATCACAGGACCAAGCAGGGGCAGGAAGCCAGCACAGAGACTGGTCAGTCTCACCCTGGCCTTTGCTGTTGCCTCTTGGTGCCCCAAGCAAGACACACCTGCCCATGAGGC
>NW_011481982.1:10211-15814 GCF_000754665.1 Bison bison bison | reverse complement strand
CCAGGCCTTGCAAGCAGTTCTTCCCACCCCCTCTGCCTCCTTCCCGATGCTTTTTCAGGAGATCATAGATATGCAAACAGAAAAAGAACGCAAATAGAAAATGGCAAAAGAGGTTCTCTCTGGGTAATGAAGTGTATGTATGCTTGTCCATAGTCTCAAATTTTTAAAAATAGAACACCTTCACCTCCCGGGCCCTGATGGAAACCCCAGAGGGCTCTCAAATCAAATGGCGTGATTCTCAACTTCAGCCACCAGGTGGCGGCCAAGACCAGCGCATCCCGCCTCGGACCCGTCTCAGCGCGGGGGAGGGCGTGGGGCTTCTTCCCAGGGTTCTCTGGGTCCCAGGAGGTAGGAGAAGGCGACACCCGGAGGGAGACTGTCAGCTGCGGAGGGGCCACAGAATACCTCCCTACCGGTGGGCCCTCCCGACAGTGCCGAGGGGCAGGGACTGCCGCCCTCATTGGATGACTGGGGAGCTGAGATTTGGGGCGGGGCAGGGCCTTGTCCACCCTCCAACCGGCCAGCGTGGACAGAGCCTAAGCTACAACTCTCCTCTCCCAGCTCGATCTAACCCACTCCGCAGATACCCAGGGGTCACCTGGCTTCTCCTGCCGCGCTCAGGACGGCAGGGCCGGGGTGCGCACCCAGCTGTGGCCTGCAGCAAACCAGGATGAGCCGGTTTTGAGCCCAGTCAGCCTGAGCACTCGCAGCCGCCCCGGAGCTTGTAGTCCACCTTCCGCGGCCAACCCCAGGGGTGAGGCTCCAGCAGCGGCCTTCTGCAGCCGAGTCCAGGACTCATCGGGGTTCCTGCGCTCCAGTGTTCCAGTGGTGGGGGGCCCTTGGGGGCCTCCTGGGGTCCCACTGGGGCTGCCACAGGCAAGGGCTGAGCCGCTGGGTGCAGGGTATGGCCCAGGGCGCAGCTGGGAGGCTGTGCCGTGCCCAGCCCAGGGATACCCTGCCCCAGCTCGGGAACCCACGTCAGCAGGAGTCTCGAGGGGGCCGGTCCCATACCAGCCAGACAGAAAGCAGCAGGAACAACAGTACCAGGGCTGCAGCCAGGGTCAGAGAGGGCACCAGGTCCGAGTCCTCGGGGCCGGGAATGACGTCAGCCGGGGCGTGGTGGGGGGCGGCCGGGGCACCAGACAGCTGGGTGTCAGAGACCTTCTCCCCGGGGGGCCCAGGCTGGCCCATCTGTGAGGAGGAGATGAGGGGCAGGACTTCCTCTGGGAGGGGCCCACCTCACACCCACCACCCCTCCCATCCGTCCCCCCATCACACCAGGAGCCAGGGGCCAAGAGGTGCCCCCGGACAGTGACTCCCTGAGCCTCGATGTTTTCCTCTGTGAAATGGGGATGCGGAGGACCACGGAGGGAGGGCAAGGACAGCCCCGGGGGCTGCCAGCGGCCCCGCCAAGCTTCCCACCTTCCCCCTCGAGATGACGGGGCCGGAGGCCAGGTTCAGCCCCACAGCTCCCTTCCTCGGAGACCTTTCCCCCTGTGCCAGGGAGTCTGGAATGCAGCTGGGTTAGTTTCCTGGGCAACTGGAAGCCAGCGGACTCGTCTGGAAGGCCCTCCTCACAATGCAGAAGCATTCGCAACAAGACTACCAGCTGCTCTCCGCCTGCACGGCAGTGAAGGACAGGAGCACCAGGCTGTGTCCATCCGGCAGACAAGAAAAGTGAGGCTCGCTAAAGGGAGAGCCTCCTGGAGCAGGTTCCCCAGAAGCCAGAGTCTGGCAGAGAGGGTCGCGGCGGCCTGAGACCCTACCCTCAGCCTCCAGCACAGGGAGGGCTAGGTTTGGACTAGGTCGGTCGCTTGTTAAGCTCCAGGCCCTCGATCAGCCAGCGAGGTCCAGGAGACACGGAGTGTCTCTGCCCAGCCCCTGCCAACCCCCAGCCCCACAGTTCTGCAGGATGGTTACCTTCAGGCCATCAGGGCTCCCGCGTCCTGGGAGAAGCCTACCCCAGAGCTGCCATGTTCCCAGGGACAGGGGCCAGTGGGTGGCGGCCTGAATGATCACCTCAGCGGCCTCCTCTCTCCTCTAAGGAAACCACCCACTCTGGGGCTTCCCCCAGGGCGTGGCTACAGCTGGAGGCCGTGTGAGGCCCCCCCCCCCACCGCCAGGTGGGTGTGTCCAGGGCCCTCCCACCTGCGGAGCCAGGTGCCTCCTCCCCAGACAGCGCTTTCTGCTTCTTCCAAGCTGAGGCTTCCACGTGGGGGCTGAGGGAAGAGGGGATCCTTCCGACTCTGCGACCCCATGGACTGTAGCCTGCCAGGCTCCTCCATCCATGGGATTCTCCAGGCAGGAATACTGAAGTGGGTAACCACTTCCTCCTCCAAGGAGAAGGGGCAGACTCTAAATTCCAGTTAGCAAGGGGCTTCTAGGCACTGGCTGTGTGCCCATGCTGTGCCAGGCAGGGGGGTGGGTGGAAGATGGGGCATAGGCCCACCCCAGCGCCAGGGCCAGGTTCTGGAGCAGCCTGTCTGGGGCAGACCCAAGTGGGAGGGTTTGGAGGCCGGAGGACCACAGAAGTGATCTTTGCTGAAGGAAGTTATCCCTTACTGGCAAAGATGTTCATCCCATTGCTAATTTTAAAAGCGAAAAAAGGTAAGGACTTCCCTCGTGATCCAGTAGCTAAGACTCCATTTTCCCACTGCAGGGGGCCTGGGTTTGAACCCGGGTCAAGGAACTAGCTCCCACGTGCCAGAACTAAAGATCCCACATGCACAACTCAGATCCAGTCATTCAAATAAATAAACACTTTTATAAATATATTAGTTTAGGGGGGAAAAGGCAAAAGGGTGTGAAATAACCTTAATACCCATGAAAAAAGACTCCTGAGCAATTCCAGCTTCATCCACTTAAGAACCTTAAAAACCCCCTAAGAAGGGGCTGTGAACAAGGAGAGTCATACAAGATTCATCCTTTTGCCCAAAACTGAAAGTGGCCTGTCCAGGAGGGGACCCTCTCCCCCTGCCCTTCTTCGCTATTTCAGCTGGTCTAATAATTAAATGGACACAAGACAGATCAACAGGAGGAAAACTAAACAAACAAACTGAATTTCATGCATACGGCGCTCTCGTAGACACAGAACCCAAAGAAACGACCGAAGGCGGGAAGCCTTCAAGTTAATTTAGACAAAGAAACAACAAATCTGTCAAGAACTGACAAGACAAAGACCCTTAGGCTTGGATACTAGTTACTGAAGACACCGAGTAAGGCTTGTTACCAGTTTTCTTGCCCTGATCCCCGTCTCTGGGGATAAGCCTGTCTCTGCCTCCTGGTCAGGAAGCATAGCTTCCACATGGGAAATCTATTCCCGACTTTCACGGGGACAGAGAGTAGGGTCAGAGTCTCCTTCTTGCGTCCACTGCTTTTCTCAAGTAGCTTAAATTCAGAGTCATCAGTCTGCCACTTTGGCGTATTTTAGGGTGACTTGCCCTGAGCCCCGTGAAACCCAACCGCCCGTAAGAGAATGGCAGTCACACACACAGCAGCAAGAAGGGAGTAAGCCACCGGAGCGCACAGCACAGATGCATGTTGCAGACGTGCCGTATAAAAGCAGCAGAAAGGAAGCGCCACTCTGCAGGCCTCTTTCTATGAAACTCGAGGAAAGACTAGTGTAATCGGCAGTCAGAGACGGACGCTCAGCAGTGGCTTAGGGGTGGGCGGGGGGACGCACTGACTGGGAAGGGGGATTCTGGAGGATGGCTGTCTGTCTTGATTGGGGCCCCAGGGTGACACAGTTGTCAACTCATCGACCTACACACTTAAAATGAGTTCATTTTCCTGTGTGTAGATTGTGCTTCAATAAAGCTGATTTTAAAAGAAAAGGAAAAAAAAAAAAACCTGGGGGCTTCCCTGGTGGTCCGGTGGTTAAGAATCCACCTGCCAATGCGGGAAACATGGGTTCAATCCCTGATCTGGGAAAATCCCACATAGAAAAAAAAATTAATGGGAAAAAACTGGGGGGGAAAAGAGCCAAAAACAAGAGCAGGGGTCATTTCAAGAGGTTCAAGAGTAGGGAAATCCAATCCATGAGGACAGAAGTCAGTGATGGGACCTCAGGAGGGCGCACATGACTGGAAAGAGGTGCCTGGGGCTTTCTGGAGGTGGTCAGAAGCTTCTTTTTTAATATGTATTTATTTGGCTGTGCTGGGTCTTGGTTGCCACATGCAGGATCTTCAATCTTCGTTGAAGCATGTGGGATCTAGTCCCCCAACGAGGGATTGAACCCGGGCCTCCTGCATTGGGAGCCCAGAGTCTCAGCCACCGGACACCAAGGAAGCCCCAGAAGCCTCTTTCGTGATCTGAGCTGCAATTCCTGGGGGGCACACAGAAGTTTATTCATTGTGCCGTACGTCTGAGATGTTGCTACTGGGCTCAGATTTGGCTGCTTGAAGCTTGCAATCCGATACTCAAGAAACCAGGATTGTCAGGAAAGGAAAGCTTGCTTTGTGTACAAGGCCAGAAACCTGGGGGAGAAGGCCGACTCGGGTCCAAAAGCCCACTCCGCTTGCTACTCAGGGATTTTCAGGATTTTCATAGGTGATGGAGGGCTTCCCAAGTGCTGGCTGCGTTGTTCTCGGTCACTCAGTCCTGTCTGACTCTTTGCGGCCCAATGGACTGTAGCCCGCCAGGCTCCTCTGTTCATGGGGATCCTCCAGGCAAGAATACTGGAGTGGGTTGCCATGCCCTCCTCCAGGGGATCTTCCCAACCCAGGGATCAAACTCAGGTCTCCTGAATTGCCAGTGGATTCTGTACCATCTGAGCTACCAGGGAAGCCCAAGTGGTAAAGAACTGGCCTGCCAATGAAGGAAGCATACGAGACACAGATTTGATTCACATGTCACCACTCCAGTATTCTTGCCTGGAGAATCCAATGGACAGAGGAGCCTGGTGGGTTACAGTCCATAAAGTCACAAAGATTCGGACACAACTGAAGCGACTTAGCACGCACACATAGGTGGAGGGAGGGGGCTACATACCGAAACAGCACAGTCAGCTCCAACAATCATCTTGAAATCGGTCACACAGTGGTCTCATCAGCGTCATCTTCAGTTCAGTTCAGTCAGTTGCTCAGTTGTGTCCGACTCTTTGCGACCCCATGAATTGCAGCACGCCAGGCCTCCCTGTCCATCACCAACTCCCGGAGTTCACTCAGACTCATGTCCATCGAGTCAGTGATGCCATCCAACCATCTCATCCTCTGTTGTCCCCTTCTCCTCCTGCCCCCAATCCCTCCCAGCATCAGAGTCCTTTCCAATGAGTCAACTCTTTGTATCTGGTGGCCAAAGGACTGGAGTTTCAGCTTTAGCATCATTCCTTCCAAAGAAATCCCAGGGCTGATCTCCTTCAGAATGGACTGGTTGGATCTCCTTGCAGTCCAAGGGACCCTCAAGAGTCTTCTTCAACACCACAGTTCAAAAGCATCAATTCTTCGGCGCTCAGCTTTCTTCACAGTCCAACTCTCACATCCATACATAACCACTGGAAAAACCATAGCCTTGACTAGACGGACCTTTGTTGACAAAGTAATGTCTCTGCTTTTGAATATGCTATCTAGGTTGGTCATAACTTTCCTTCCAAGGAGTAAGCGTCT
>NW_011481982.1:7127-10003 GCF_000754665.1 Bison bison bison | reverse complement strand
CCCAGTGTTTCTCATGATGTACCCTGCATATAAGTTAAATAAGCAGGGTGACAATATACAGCCTTGACACACTCCTTTTCCTATTTGGAACCAGTCTGTTGTTCCATGTCCAGCCCAATATGCTACTGGAGATCAGTGGAGAAATATGAAGAATGAAGGGATGGAACCAAAGCAAAAACAATACCCAGTTGTGGATGGGACTGGTGATAGAAGCAAGGTCCGGTGCTGTAAAGAACAATATTGCATAGGAACCTGGAATGTCAGGTCCATGAATCAAGGCAAATTGGAAGTGGTCAAATAAGAGATGGCAAGACTGAATGTCGACATTCTAGGAATCAGCGAACTAAAATGGACTGGAATGGGTGAATTTAACTCAGATGACCATTATGTCTACTCCTGTGGGCAGGAATCCCTTAGAAGAAATGGAGTAGCCATTGTGGTCAACAAAAGAGTCTGAAATGCACTACTTGGATGCAATCTCAAAAATGACAGAATGATCTCTGTTCGTTTCCAAGGCAAACCATTCAATATCACAGTGATCCAAGTCTATGCCCCAACCAGTAATGCTAAAGAAGCTTAAGTTGAACGGTTCTATGAAGACCTACAAGACCTTTTAGAACTAACACCCAAAAAAGATGTCCTTTTCATTATAGGGAACTGGAATGCACAAGTAGGAAGTCAAGAAACACCTGGAGTAACAGGCAAATTTGGCCTTGGAATATGGAATGAAGCAGGGCAAAGGCTAATAGAGTTTTGCCAAGAAAATGCACTGGTCATAGCAAACACCCTCTTCCAACAACACAAGAGAAGACTCTATACATGGACATCACCAGATGGTCAACACCGAAATCAGATTGATTATATTCTTTGCAGCCAAAGATGGAGAAGCTCTATTCAGTCAGCAAAAACAAGACCAGGAGCTGACTGTGGCTCAGATCATGAACTCCTTATGACCAAATTCAGACTTAAATTGAAGAAAGTAAGGAAAACTGCTACACCATTCAGGTATGACCTAAATCAAATCCCTTATGATTATATAGTGGAAGTGAGAAATAGATTTAAGGGACTAGATCTGATAGAGTGCCTGATGAACTATGGAATGAGGTTCGTGACATTGTACAGGAGACAGGGATCAAGACCATCCCCATGGAAAAGAAATGCAAAAAAAGCAGCGTCATCTTAAGTACAGTTAATTTTCAGTTCCATTGTTGGCTTGGGTCCATTTCTTTGAGGCCAGTTCTTGGAACTATGCAAGATGCAGCACCTTATGTCATGGCTACGGTCTGGTCATCAAGGAGTTAACTCCTTCCACCTGATGGGGGTTTCAGAATCAGCCAACAGCTCACAGGAGATGACTCAGAGTATTATCTATAGCCTTTGAGGAGGAACTAAGAGGTCCTTGACTTTGTTTAATGACTAAACTTTATTATTTTTCCTGTTTGCTTTTCTTTGCTTCTGTATTTTTTTTCCCTTTCTCTGAATAAGTTCATTCTATGGCTAACGTTTTTCTATAGACAAAAGGCAGGTGAAGGACATCAGGGTGGTGTTCTGTCCTGGGAAAGCCCCATCGGGTCCTGCGCAGGGTCAATGTCTTTTATCTCAGTTTTCGAACTACAGTCATGAGGACCACACAGCGTTGTAGCAGGAGTCACCACTTATTCGGTATGCTGAGTCCAGAGACTATGTCCTTGATAGCAAGAAGAAAATGCTTAAAAGACAGTGTGAAGTGTCACACGATCTGATGCACATTCAGTGTGCAAATATGCAAACAGGTACGTGGAGGAAAGAGGGGAAGGTGAGGCTGTTGGCAGAGCGTGTGGTTTTCCCACGTCTGTTTTCTCTATTCTAATATATATGGTTATACTTTGATGAGTATAAAAGAGAATTGTAACAACTTTTTAAAACTCTTTGCTATTTTGACAGATAAAATTTGGAAATAACCCAAATGCTCAACAACAAAGGATCGGTTTTAAAATATGTGTGGACATCCATTCAGTACAATAGGGTCTGATTCATCTTCCTCTCTCCTCTCTGGAAAAGTCCAAAGGGAGAGTTGACACTAGTAACTCAAGACTTTTTGTCACTGCTGTGTGGTGTGTGCGTTTGTGTGTGGGTTGGGTTGGTTTTTTTGTTTGGTTGGTTGGGGAGGTTTTTTAGGTTGGACTTCCAGGGAATTTTCAGTTTCTGCTTTTTCTATTTGTAAATTGTATCTTATTACCTGGATGATTTGCTACAAGCCCAGGTTACTCCCCCGTCAGAAATGGGAAAATATACAAGTCTCGCCCACGGGAACCACCACTCCCTCCTCCTTCTGCGTTCACGCCACACCCCCTGGCTGAGGTGGCCCTAGATCTGGCGAGCCTGCCGGGTCTCACCGCGTTAGGGGACTGCGGTGACTCCAGACGCATTGTGGCAGGCCGAGAGGGAGTGGAGCGCAAGGCGGAGCCCACGGCCTTCCTTGGAAGGGGCACAAATATCCCCTGGGTGACCCTGACGCCTTGCGGCCCCTCTCTGGGTTTCAGCTTCCTCCCTCTTATACCAACTGGGCCCCGGGTGGGATGCAGGGATGCAGTCTATGCCCCCAGGGCTGGTACCCAGCTTGAACCAGGCCCCCCACGACTTCCAAGTGTCTCCCCCCCGCGAAGGGCTCCTATCTGCCTAGCGAACCCTGCCACCTCCAGGGGCGCACGAGGGGCCTGCGGCATCCAGGGAAAACCCTGCCTCCCGGTTTCGGTTACTCCGGCCGGGACGCGAGTCGGCTCCCGGGGAAAGCCCGGCCGCCCCACCCAGCTCGGCGCCGGCATCCTCAGCATCCGCACCACTCGCGGCCGCCCCATTGGCCGACGCCCGCTCTGCAGGGCCGTCCCGCAGCCAAT
>NW_011481982.1:2706-7027 GCF_000754665.1 Bison bison bison | reverse complement strand
GGGCGGAGCTCCGGGCTCCGCCGGATGCTCCCATCCGCTGCGGCCCGACGCGCCTCTGGACAGAGCTGCCCCGGCCACTCGCGGCGTGCCCGGGCGGGAGGAGCCGGTCATGCAGGAGCCGCTGCTGGGAGCCGAAGGCCGGGACTATGACACCTTCCCCGAGAAGCCGCCCCCGTCACCAGGGGAGAGGACGCGGGTCGGGTGAGAGTCGGGCGTAGGGTCTGCGGGTGGAGGATGCGGATGGCCTGGTAACCTTCAGTGGGCAGCGGGCTCCCCGACCTTGGGCCTCCACTGACTGTCTGGGAGTGGCCACCAAGGGGCCGCCTCGTTCAGACACACTAGTCCGGGTGCCCCCGCCGAGTACTAGGCCCAGGCCCCAGCTGGCAGAGACAGGGCCATGGACGCCCAGAGAAGGTGAGGTGTTTGCCTAGTCAAGCAGCAAGCTTTCTTGCATGGCAAAGCTGGGCGCAGACGCCAGGGCTCCTGTTCTGGGAACGGCGCCCTGCACCGGTGTCCCAGCCCCAGCGATGGCCTATCCTCATGCCCCGGGGGCTTCCCCAGGGAGCTGGGGCTCAGCCCCGGGAGGTGCCAGTCTGACCAGCTCTTGACCTAGCTGTCCCAGCACAGCCATTGTGCTCAGGCCAGGCAGCAGTCAGAGGTGGGGGGACTCAAAGATCCTGACGGCTCTGCACTGCGCCCACACACACTAGGGTCCTGCAGAACAAGAGAGTGCTCCTGGCTACCTTCGCTGCTGTGCTGGGCAATTTCAGCTTCGGGTATGCCCTGGTCTACACGTCCCCCGTCATCCCCGCCCTGGAGCACTCCTCGGATCCAAACCTGAATCTGACCAAAACCCAGGCATCCTGGTTCGGGGTAAGAGCCATGCTCTGAGCTGACAAGGGATAGGGCAGGGGGACCGGGGACCCACTGAGTTCTGTCCCCAGCTAGGAAACCAACCCCCGCCCCCCAGACAAAGCCACAGGACCCCCTCCAGGGCCCTGGTCTGCCCCTCCCCCATCCACTGGGGCCGGCAGTAGAGGTGGCGGGTAGTGAGGCCAGACAGTGGCTCCGAAATGAAAGAGGGAAGTGAAAGCTGATGGAGAAGGCGTGGGAAGGAGCAGGTGGGGAGGTGTTCCTTAAGATCTCTACCCAGCAGGGCTGAGGGTTCCCCAGACCACCCCCCCAAAACAGAGCAGGCACCTCCCTGGACGAGGAGAGGCAGGACACTCTGGTACTAATGGAAGAGCACTGCTGGGCCAAAGGGTGTCAGGAGAGATGGTGGGCATGTGGGTGGGACGAGCACGGGTCCTCGGAGTCCCAGGATTCTACAACTGCCGTCTTAGTAGCCTTGGATTTGCAACCTCAGCGTATCAGCTAAAATAATAACACCCAACGCACGCTGTGTACCTAGTCTGTGCCGGGCCCCTGCTCGGCACTTCCCATGAGAGCTTTTTCACTCCGGGGCCAACCCTATGAGGTGGGTGCTGCTGCTCTCCCCATAATGTAGCTGCAGAAACTGAGGCTCAGACAGGCTCAGCAGGATGCCCAGGTCACTAACTGGATCCAACTCCCTGTATACTCAACAGGGAGTCTGAGAACCCCCAAACCTTAAAATCCCAAGGGCTTCGAGTCACAGAACCCTCCTGTCTGCTATATGACAGTACTGGGCGTTTAAACATAGGTCTGGACAGAACTCCGGCAGACACCTGTTGTGGCTTCCCTCACAGACAGCTGTCCACGTGCTGCTTGTACTCCTCTGGGGACAGGAGGCTCACCACCATCCAGAGTCCCAGTCCTGCAGCCCAGGCTCCCGGGACAGCCTGGGAGAGCAGCTGTCTCTAGGCTCTGATGGGGTGGGGGTGGGGGGTGCTGGGTGCCCAGAGCGCCCAGACATGCCTGCCCCGCACCCTCCTCTGCAGTCCGTGTTCACCCTGGGTGCGGCGGCCGGGGGACTCAGTGCCATGGTCCTCAATGACCTCCTGGGCCGGAAACTCAGCATCATGTTCTCAGCTGTGCCCTCGGCAGCCGGCTATGCGCTGATGGCAGGCGCCCACGGCCTCTGGATGCTGCTTCTGGGAAGGATGCTGACAGGCTTCGCAGGGGGGCTCACAGCTGCCTGCATCCCGGTAAGACCAGGACTGCCCAGGCCGGTCCCCTCACTGCCTCAGTATTTGCACTGACCACCATGAGCTGAGGGCACCTGGCTTCGGGCCCCCCCCCAACAATCCATGGGGATATGTTTGCCAGGGAGCCTCAGCTCAGCACCCCCAGGGCAGCTAACTTGGGGGAAATGTGACATTATGCCCCAAGGTGCCCCCAGTCTGGACTCCCCAAACTTCCTGTCTCAAGGCCTGGCAGAGTCGTTGCTCAATCAGAGAAAATCCATATTGAGCAATGTAATGGGGAGGAAAAGGAAGTCCTTGCCCTGCACCCCTCCTGGGACCTTGCATGTTACCCACCACTCCCACATCGGGGCTGGGCAGGCCCAGCTGGGCACAAAGCCCTGGGTTGGGGGAGTGGAGGCCAGAGTCTGGGTGCCCTCGGGCCTCCACCCCCATGTCAGAGCTGAGTGGTGCTGCCCACTTGACCGTTCAGGCAGCTGAGGTCCTGCTGAGATCACGACCAGGGCGAGAACCCACGGAAGCCCCCACTCCCTTGGTTCCCGGGGCTCACTGGGCCACCCCGCTCATCCCAGCCAGGCCCAGCGCGTGTGCTCAGCAGAGACTGGGTGGGCTGTGTCTTGCAGGTGTACGTGTCTGAGATTGCCCCGCCCAGCGTTCGCGGGGCCCTGGGTGCCACACCCCAGCTCATGGCGGTGTTCGGGTCACTATCCCTCTATGCCCTTGGCAAGTATCATCCGGACGCACACAGAACACCTCTTGTGTGCAGTCTGGGGGGTGGGGGACGGGGCCGCTGAGCAGCAGGGGCCGGAAGGGACAAGAGAAAGCGAAAGTGAGTCACAGTCGTGTCCGACTCTGCGACCCCGTGGACTGTAGCCCACCAGGCTCCTCTGTCCATCGGATTCTCCAGGCAAGAATACTGGGGTGGGTTGCCATTCCCTTCTCCACGGGGTTTTCCAGGCCCAGGGATCAAACCCAGGTGTCCTACATTGTAGGCAAACTACTTTACTGTCTGAGCCACCCAGGGAAGCCCGACCCAAGAGAGGAAGGGACAAACCTGCCCACGAATGAACCCCCTGCCGGGAGATGGTCAGTGTTTGCTGGTGGAGGCCCCCAGGGCCTTGCTGCTCAGGCTACTCCCCCGTCACTCCACTATGACCCCTGGGGCCCTCCAAGGACCTGGGCCCTGTGATCTAAGTGCAGCCTGGCTTGGAGCAACCAGGGGAGGCTTCCTGTAGGAGGCGGCCCTGGGACTAACCCTTGAAGGCGAGTGAGGCTGCTCAGAGGCCCCCGATGGGAAGGGCTGTGTCCAGCCCCGCCCCAGCCCCTCACAGCTCCTGTCCGCAGGCCTGCTGCTGCCCTGGCGCTGGCTGGCCGTGGCCGGGGAGGGGCCGGTGCTCGTCATGGTCCTGCTGCTCAGCTGCATGCCCAACTCCCCTCGCTTCCTGCTCTCCAAGAGCAGGGACGCGGAGGCGCTGCAGGCGCTGGCCTGGCTGCGAGGGCCCGACGCCGACACCCGCTGGGAGTTCGAGCAGATCCAGGACACCGTCCGGAGACAGGTGTGTGCGGGGTGCGTGCCCCGCAGCGCTGTGGGACACGGGCCTTTCACGCCGCTGGCATGAGCCTCGGTTGCTTTTCCTGGGAAGCAGGGATGAGAGCAGTTCCCACCTCCAGGAGCGGGGGTAGGAGCAGACGTCTCGGGGTGTGTATGCGTCGCGCCACGGATGCCCAGGGACCCGGCCGTGTTGCCAAGCAGGGGGTCTGCCTCAGCCCACCCACTGACCCGGGAGCCTGGGTCCTTTGGGGGGGTCCCCAGAGCTGGGGCTGCCCCAGTGACAGGGACCTTTCCTGGAAGAGGGAAGAAGGGAGCCTCCTACCTAGCCCCAGGCAGCCCAGGCCAGGGTGGCTCCAGCCGGAGGGGCCAGCACAGCCCCCCGCAGCGGCAGCCTCGTGTCTCCAGAGCAGCCACCTGTCGTGGGCCGAGGCCCGGGACCCACACATGTACCGCCCGATTGTCATCGCCCTGCTGATGCGCTTCCTGCAGCAGCTGACGGGCATCACGCCCATCCTCGTCTACCTGCAGTCCATCTTCGACAGCACCGCGGTCCTGCTGGTGAGAGCGCGCCCCTGCCCCGGCCCTCTGTCCCCAGGCCCAGGGAGGCCGTGCCCGCTGAGCGCCTGCCCTGCCCGGGGCCCCGGGC
>NW_011481982.1:1954-2606 GCF_000754665.1 Bison bison bison | reverse complement strand
CGGGCACACCCACGTCTCATAACTGTTTCTGTGCACCCGCCTGTCCTGAGTAATGTTTGTAAGGCTTCCATGTTTTAAGCAAGATACTCGGAATTACAAGGGAGACCAGTCTTCTAGAAAAACGACCCCCTGGGAACCACAGATCCCAGGTTCAGAGCATCTGTCACTCGCTGAGGAAGTCAGGTCCCCCCCGCCAAAACCTCAGCTTCCTCCTCTGCGAACTGGAGATAATAGCCAGCAGGCCTTCACATGCCTGTCCTGGGCTCAGAGATGAGATGAGGTGTGAAGATTAGGGGCAGTGGTGCCAGGATCCAGTACTAGCCCGGGGCTTAGTGGTGGGCATGACAGTTGTGCCCCCTGCCAGCAAGGCCCCGCGGGCTGGGCTGGGTGACTGGCAGAAAGCTGCTGAGCCCAGGGCCTGACCCTGCAGAGCCTTGGGGGTGGGGGAGAGGCCCAATGGGCTAGGGTCGCTCGGCCTCACGGCTCCCTCCTCGCAGCCTCCCAAGGTTGACGCCGCCATCGTGGGCGCCGTGAGGCTCCTGTCCGTGCTGATCGCCGCCCTCACCATGGACTTGGCCGGCCGCAAGGCCCTGCTCTTCGTCTCGGGTGAGTGCGGGCGGTCACCTGTGCTTCCTTCTTTTGCTCCTCCAGC
>NW_011481982.1:638-1402 GCF_000754665.1 Bison bison bison | reverse complement strand
ATGGGTAGGGGTGCCCGTGGAGGGGTGGGGGCAGGCCAGCGTCACGCTCAGATGGGCTGGGGTGCTGCCATCTCGGTGGTTGGGGAGGGTCTCCCAGCAGCTCCAGGGAGATACCGATGGCCCCCAGACAGGGTCTGAACACACCCTCTTGCCCCCCACCCCCGCAGGCTACGCCATGGGCTGGGGCCCCATCACCTGGCTCCTCATGTCGGAGATCCTGCCGCTGCGGGCCCGTGGCGTGGCCTCGGGGCTCTGCGTGCTTGTCAGCTGGCTCACCGCCTTTGCCCTCACCAAGTCCTTCCTGCTGGTGACGGTGAGTGCTCGGCCGGCAGGCCCCTCTGGCCGGTGCCGGGGGCCCGTGCAAAGGCGTCTCCATGAGTCCCCTCAGCCTCAGCACACGCTCCCTTCGCACCGGGCCAGGGACCGTGAAGTGAGAGCCTGACGAGGGCTCCTTCGGTTCAGCAAACGCTCGGCTCGGGGAACTGTTGGGAGGTCAGGCAGCTGACCCCCAGACCGGGGTGAAACCACAGAGCCGGGCCTGCCCACCCTGCCGCACCCTCCCGGGCAGTGAGCGCGGTCTTCCCTCTGGTGGGCAGCTTGGGTCTCAGCCGAGCGCGTCCCCGTCCTGACTTCACTCTTGGTTCAGCTTCCCAGCAGGCCTTGAAGCCAACCAGAGTCCCCAGTCCCCGGGTGGGAGGGGGTAACGCGGACAGCTTGGGCAGGGCCTGTCCTGGTGCAGTCAGTGTGGCAGGGCAGGGTGGGGG
>NW_011481982.1:0-535 GCF_000754665.1 Bison bison bison | reverse complement strand
GAGAGCCAGTGCCAGCAGGAGGCAGAGCGATGGTGGAGAGGGGGGTGTTGCGGGCAGAGTAGGAGCCCACCCCTGGCCGCGCCGTGGTGGTGAACCTGCTGCAGGGAGGCGCGTGGGAAGGCTGAGAGTGAAGGTGGGCGTTGGGACCAGGGAGAGAGAGGCTGGTGTCTGGGGCCAGGGTGGGCTCCAGCTCAGAGGTGGTGGTCAGTCCCAGGGCCCAGCACCAGAGGAGGGCTGCCTGCAGCCCTGGGGGGCCTCGAACACCCTGCTAAAACGGCTGGATTTCCTGCCGATGGTGGGGAGCCCCGGGGTGTCTGACCGGGTGATGTGATGGAGCCCCGCCACCCCGGCTGGCTGGCACAAGCCGGGCCAGAAGCTGGCACTGGGCTCCCCGTGACCCGTGCACTCTCCCCCCAGAATGCCTTCGGCCTGCACGGCCCCTTCTTCTTCTTCGCCGCCGTGTGCCTGGTGAACCTGGCCTTCACCGGCTGCTGCGTGCCTGAGACCAAGGGCCGGTCGCTGGAGCAGATTGAGT
>NW_011481981.1:19724-20435 GCF_000754665.1 Bison bison bison | reverse complement strand
GCTCTTTAGTTCTTCTTCACTTTCTGCCATAAGGGTGGTGTCATCTGCATACCTCTAGCCTTGTTTCACCTAAAAAGGAAGAAGGTTGCAGTCCAGGGCTCAGGCCCACCAAAAGACTAACATTTGGTTCTAACATCATAAAACACTTCCCCTTCCTCACATTCTACCACCATGTCACCAAAGTGCCACAATAACAACAGATTACAACAGAAAGAGTTGCAAGAAACAGATTCTATTTAAAAAGGACTTCTTAGAGAAACCCTGAGATAATGGGGGAGAAATACTTTAAAAATAAAGAAACTAGAAGAAACTGAAAGGGAAAGGGAAGTTGCTCAGTCGTGTCTGACTCTTCGCAACCCCATGGACTGCAGCCTAACAGGCTCCTCCGTCCACGGGATTCTCCAGGCAAGAGTACTGGAGTGGGGTGCCATCGCCTTCTCCGAGAGGAAACTGAAGCCTCTGGCATATACACATTTAACATTAAACACGGTCTAACTCCTACCCAAATTAACATGAAACCTTACATTACAGGCGTATTTACCTCTGTTTCTATTATCCAATATGTCCTACCTGGCTTTTAAAAAACAGTAAAAAGTATGCTAGAAGGCAGGGGAAAACACTGAGGAGATTAAGCATCAGAACAAGACTTAGACTGGTCACAGATTTGGGGAATAATTTCAGATAACAACTATCATTACTATCAAAGCACTC
>NW_011481981.1:18021-18326 GCF_000754665.1 Bison bison bison | reverse complement strand
ATTAAATATAAAGATACATCTAGATTAAAAGCAAAAGGATGAAGAAAGATATACCCTGTTATTGTAATATTAATCAAAAGAAAGCTGAAGTAGCTATATCAGTTTTAGACAAAGACTTTAGAAAAAGAAAAATTAACAGGATAAAGAGGGGCATTAGAAAATGATACACTCTCCAAGAAGGCACAACAATCCTTAATATGTATGCACCAAACAAGCATCAAAATATATGAGGCAAAAGACAGAACTGCAAAGAGAAATAAACAAATCCACTATTATAGTTGGATACTTCAACACCCCCATTAGGT
>NW_011481981.1:16979-17921 GCF_000754665.1 Bison bison bison | reverse complement strand
CTGACAGATCCAGCAGGCAAAAAAAGAAAGAAAAAAAACGAATAAAGATAGGTGAATTGAATAGTACCATCAATCAACCAGATCTACCTGCTATTTATGTAACACTTCATCCAACAATAGCAGAATACATATTATTCTCAAGTCACACAGAATATTCATCAATATAGACCAAATTCTGCACCACAAAACACAACTTCACAAAATTCAAAGAATAAAAATCATACAGAGTATATTCTCACAGCACAATGGAAAAAAACTAGAAATCAGTAACAAAAAGATAGCTGGAAAATCTCAAAATATTTAACTATTAAACAATACACTTCTAAATATACATAGGTCAAAGAAGAAATCTAAAGAGGATTTTAAAAATATTTTTAACTAAATGAAAATCGAAATCAAAATCTATATAATGCAGCAAAAGCAGGCCTTAGAGAAAAGTTTATAGTATTGTATACATATATTCTAAAAGAAAACAGGCTTAAAATTGATAACCTACGCTTCTACCTTAGGAAATAAGGCAAAGAAGGACAACTTAAGACTAAAGCAAATGGATAAGAGAGTAGAACAGTAAAAATTATAGCAGTAATCAAAATTGAAAACAGGAACTCAACAGTGAAAAACGAGTGGAGACAATAGATGGTTCTTTGAAAAAACTGATAAAATTGATAAACCTTTGACAAGATAACCAAGAAAAAAGAGAGAGAAGACACAAATTATTAATAACAGAAATGAAAGAAGAGTCATCATTACAAATCACATGGATAGTAAAAGGATAATAAAGGAATATTATAAACAAATCTACGCCTACATACTTGATAACTTAGATAAGTGAACTAATTCCTTGAAAAAAACAATCAACATTTATACAAGGAAAATTAATAGATGATGTGAATAGGCCTATATCTATGAAAGGAAGAAATTCTCTACAATCTCTTCCAGAAA
>NW_011481981.1:15238-15874 GCF_000754665.1 Bison bison bison | reverse complement strand
GGTGGGCTGCTGTCTATGGGGTCACACAGAGTCAGACATGACTGAAGTGACTTAGCAGCAGCAGCAGCAGCAGCAGCAGCAGCAGCAGCAATGAACTGGAATTTAAAAATTAAAAACAGGACTTCCTTGGTGGTATAGTGGATAAGAATGTGCCGGCTAATGCAGGGGACACAAGTTTGATCCCTGGCCCAGGAAGATTCCACATGCCATGGGCAACTAAAGCCCATGCACCACACCAACAGAGTACACACTCTAGGGTCCGCAAGCCACAATTAATGAGCTCTCGAGCCTAGAGCCTGTGCTCCCAACAAGAGAAGCCACCGCAATGAGAAGCCTGTGCACCATAACAAAGGGTAGCCCCTGCTTATCACAACTAGAGAAAGCTTGAATGCAGCAAAAACCTAGCACAACCAAAAATAAATAATGTTTTTTAAAAAATTAAAAACAATACCATCTATATCATCACCAAAAGAAAAAATACTTAGCAATAAAGCTAACCAAACAATTATAAGATATGCATGTAAAAAACTAAATAACTGTTGAAAAATTAAAATGAGAAAAATGCAGAGATATTCTGTACTCACTGATTAGAAGACACAATATTGTTAAGATGTCAATTCTTAACTCAATCTACAG
>NW_011481981.1:12273-14129 GCF_000754665.1 Bison bison bison | reverse complement strand
GTTTCTCATGATGTACTCTGCATATAAGTTAAATAAGCAGGGTGACAATATACAGCCTTGACGTACTCCTTTTCCCATTTGGAACCAGTCTATTGTTCCATGTCCAGTTCTAACTGTTGCTTCCTGACCTGCATACAAATTTCTCAAGAGGCAGGTCAAAACCATAATATGACACCGCTATAGACTAGGATGGCTGCAGTAAAAATAATAATAATAGTAAGGAAACACATATTGGTGAAGATGTGGAGAAACTGGAATCTTTGTACAGTGCTGGCAGAAATGTAAAGTGGTACAGCCACTGTAGAAAAGTTATGTGATTCCTCAAAAACATTAAACACAGAATTCTCATATTACCTAGCATTTTCACTTCTTGGTATATAACCCAAAAGAACTGAAAATCGGGACTCAAACAAAACTCAATCACAAAAGTTCACAGCAACACTATTCACAATAATCAAAAGGTAAAAACAACCTAAATGTTCTTCTACAGATAAATGGATAAACAAAATGTGGTATGGCCACACAACGGAATATTAGTCATAAAAAAAGGAATGAAGTAATGATACAGGCTACATGGATGAATCTCAAAAACATTACACTAAGTGAAAGAAGTCAAATTCAAATGGCCACAAAGTGTATGTGATTCCCTTTATATGAAATACCCAGAATAGGTAAATCTATAGCGACAGAAAGCAGATTTGTGTTTGCCAGAGACAGAGAAAGTGAGAAACAGTGAGTACTTAATGGGTATAGGGTTTTTCTAGGGGGTGATAAAGTGTTTTGAAACTTGATAGAGGTAGTGATTGTACGATATTTTGAATGTATGAATGGTACTGAGCTGTACACTTTAAAATGGTTGGTTTTATATTATGTGAATTTTACTTCCATTTTTTTAAAAGGTCACAACACTGTAAATCAACTGTATATCAATTACAAATATAAGGGCCTATGTGGTTTACTTCCTGGCTCAAGCACCTACTAACTTGTATGGCTTTTAGGAAATTAACCTATTTGAGCATCAGTTTCCTCCATTTTAAAGGAAGGTAATTCTTTCTAACTTTTATAGCTGTTATGAGGATCTAAAGAGTAATGAAAATAAAACACCAAGCCCAGCACAATGCCTGGAAGTTAAGAGATACTTGAAACAGAGATTATTACTATTGCTTCTTCTCATTTATGGTCACTTGAATTATACAATATTAGGAAGTTATCTCATTTCTTTGCCTCTAAAGAATTTTCCTCTTCATATTTGTGAGAATGTCCTTCTCATGAACTCAAGTTACCTTTCATAGTCTCAGTGAAGATTGTTTTCTTCTTTGTATTCACCTCTGAATGAAAAGAGAGCTATTCAGGCCAGTGATGAAACACAGTCAAAGTGAATAGACTACATGTGTCTCTGTATGCCCAGTTCCTAGAAAGTCCAATTCTCCATTCTGATACTTGATCGTGAAAGAGGGAACCAATATAAAGCTTCCTACTTAACCAGCCAAAAGATTTACTCAAGCTCAGCTCAAGGGAAAAATAATTTTCAGTGGAAGTTCCACACTTTATTAACTCTATTTCTCAGATTCCAAGAGCATCAAGGGCAAAGAGACAAACAGAAACTGAGATTGCTGGCCCACTGAGGCCACTGTTCTGCTTCCACTGTATTCTCCTAGTTAGGGCTTGCTCAGCATGAGAGTCAGCAAACTTCTGTTCAGGAAGGGTCACAAAATAAATATACTATTTTAGACTTTGTATGTCATACGGTCTCTGTTGAAATTACTCTGTCATATTAGTGCAAAAGCATCCATAGAAAAAACATAAATGAATGAGCGTGGCTAGGTTCCATAAAATAAGGGGCAGGCCAGATTTGG
>NW_011481981.1:11333-12073 GCF_000754665.1 Bison bison bison | reverse complement strand
GTAGAAAGCTTTTTTTTTTTTTTTAATTAAAATACTTTAACATAGGGAACAAACCTTTTTTTTTAACCTTTAAATTAAGAAATAGTAAAGCTTCAAAACCACTGTAGAATATGAACTATAGCTTCTAATATTCAGGGGTGGATTATTTTTATATAAAAATAGATCCCCATGCACTACTTTCAAATTACTGATTCCAACAACTCATCAAGAGTTATGATGAACTATTTAAAAGTATCCACCATATAGGCATTTGTTGATCAGCTACTTTTCTTATACTGCCAATGTCTATATATTTTGGGCTTGTGTAGAAAAATGACTGACACTCATTTTTTGGTCCCTGAAGCTTTAAAGTCACATTAAAGAACCAGTTAAATCCCTTAAGGATAGACATTTATCAAAGACTAATGAAATTATTCATCTTAAGAAGGTATAGAAAGAATGCTCTCTTACAGAAGGGAATAATTATGTTTTTATGACTGGCAGAAGAGGGAACTTTAAAGTCCACCTTGTGCTCCAGCCAACTCATCCTCTAGATTGGGAGGCTGTGGATGGGAGGAGGGATGAGCATTTAGGAACTGAGTCACTATAAGAAGGATGAATGAGGTAAAGTCTTCTGTGTAGACAATGCATGCAGAGCTAGTAGTGGGGCTAGTTCCAATATGACCATTCTCTTATCTCATTTACTAAGAGCAAACAAAAAACAAAATCCAGATTAGGATGAAAAGGATAAATGCAGACAG
>NW_011481981.1:8817-11233 GCF_000754665.1 Bison bison bison | reverse complement strand
ACAGGAAACCTACAAAAGCCTCAGATTCTTTTGTTTCCCTAAAGTCAGACTTATCTGGAAATTGACACGAGTCATTATTTGTTTTACTAAAAATAAGACGACAGAAACATGGATAATTTTTCCTTTATCAACAGACTAGCAGAATCGAAAATGCAAAATATTATAGTACAAAGTACAATTTTGATGACACTTTCGTCCTGTTCCAGAGACTGTTCTACAATTAACTGGATCAGCAACAAAAACCTGGTCAAGAAAGGAAACCACACAGAAGTATCTGTTCTACATGAGTGCCTCTGTAAGAAGAGGCAGATGTTTTCCCCCATCACTGATTCCTGCTCTTTGTTCCTGACCTGAAGTCCAGTTTAACGCTGACATCTCATTAATCTTCATAACCTGCAGTAAATTCACATCATTTCAGAGTGCAATTATTTTTAAAAATTATGACAAAATAATCAATTAATACTGAAATATTTCCAGCTGCTTATAATCCTTATGAAAAACCCCAAGTCTCTCTATAATCCTCTTCAAATGCTAGAAATTTTGCACACAAAAGCAAGAACCCACATGTTACTTTTATTGAAGTAAGGAGGAATAAAATGACAAAGTAATTAACATAATTAATCCCATATATTCTGTTTCTCATGGTTGACTAAAAATTAAAGAAAAACATTTGCTTTATTTAATGTGGGGAATAAACCTGAAAAAAGTTTATTTTGTTCCAGTAGAGAATAACTATGGTTTTAGATGGCAACTATAAATAATTTATTAAATTGATAATGGTTCATTGACTTTTCCTTAAGCATCTTCTTAAAACAGTTTGATTTTTAAAAAGAGTAATCAGCTTTTTGGTAGAAAAACAAATTAATGTGAAAAGAAAAAATGGAATCACTGATTCAAAAATACATATTGCTTGCTAAAAATCAAGGCTTATAACAAAAGGTAAATTTATGACTATTAAGCAATAACAAATATCCAAAGAATACCTTTCAGTAGGGGAAATATGGATATTCCTAACTAGAAAATATTTAATCAAATCTATTCTTCCTACTACTTTCAATCTCAATTTCTGAACTCTCACAAGAGAAGAATGAAGCAATCCAGATCTTCTCTATCTACTCTCTCTTTAACCTCTTGCTATTTGGCATTAATGTATCATTTGACTTAGAGAAGTCATTAATAAATGGCAGTGTTAAATGAAATGGATTTTCTCAGCCCTCAATCCTTATCATCATGGATCTTTTGATGAGATTTTTATACTATTAGTGAATGCCACTTTAAAAAATCTTTTTTCCTTGCTTGCAAGAGGTCTGCTCCTTCTTCTTTCAGTAAGATCATTTAAACACATCTTTCACTCTGCTCTGCTCTCCCTCTTGGAAGGTTCATATCATTTCAGTTTCATCCCAGGCACATGGAAGCTACTTCTGGAGTCATATCAAACCCTAGTTTTGCCACTTATTAGCTGCATAATCTTAGCTCTATTACACAGCCTCTCTCTGACTCAGTTTTCTCATTTATAAAGTAGGGATGGAGAGTCGGGGTTGTGGGGATTAAATGTAAAACATCAAATAGATTGCCTGCCTACCACATACGGTAGATGCTCAATATGTGGTATTTACTAATACCAGGTTTGGTACTCTGCTGACATTTTATTCTTTATTATGAAAGCCAAACTGATCTTTCCCTTCAAACTTATACACCCTTTCTAAGTTTTCCAGTCAGATAAAACGATACCAATGCTTTTCCAGTTCACCACCAATCCTTGGGATCACCTTTAATCCCTCCACAAGGACCTGCTACTCTGCAAAAGCTCTCTTCAGTGTCTTTCCTTTTTGGTTCCCTGGTGGCTCAGATGGTAAAGTGTCTACTTGCAGTGCAGGAGACCAGGGTTCGATCCCTGGGTCGGGAAGATCCCCTGGAGAAGGAAATGGCAACCCACTCCAGTACCCTTGCCTAGAAAATTCCATGGATGGAGGAGCCTGGCGGGCTACAGTCCATGGGGTCACAAAGAGTGGGACATGACTGAGCGACTTCACTTTCACTTTCTCTAATTTAAGTCAAGTTTATCATTTAATACTTACAGGCTGTACCCCAATACTGGATTATTCACAGCTTTTATAACTAGTTATTCAAGAGCATATACACCTACTACTTCAAAACAAACAAAAATTTCTCATAAGTCAACTTCAGCCATAGGAAATGAACTACATGAATCAGCACTTCCATGTCCTAGACTCGATTAGCATCAATCTCCAGCTCTCTCTGGGAGAAGGCAATGGCACCCCACTCCAGTACTTTTGCCTGGAAAATCCCGTAGACGGAGGAGCCTGGTAGGCTGCAGTCCATGGGGTCGCTAGAGTTGGACACGACTGAGCGACTTCACTTTCACTTTCACTTTCATGTATTGGAGAAGGAATGG
>NW_011481981.1:8572-8717 GCF_000754665.1 Bison bison bison | reverse complement strand
AGAAGATAAGCAATGCACATTTGTATGGTAAAGGTCCAAGTCAGAACTTTTTCCAAATGCAAGTAAAATCATAAATCCCCATAAACAGCTTAACAGTCATTGCTGCTGCTGCTGCTAAGTCGCTTCAGTCATGTCCGACTCTGTG
>NW_011481981.1:4309-7789 GCF_000754665.1 Bison bison bison | reverse complement strand
TTATACTAAAATGTATTAAATGTATTAAAATAATACATTAAATGTATTAAATTATTATTTTACTTGCTTATTAAAATATAAGCATTTTATTAAAAATTTTGAAATTATGGAAAATATATGGGCATGATCACTTTACACATAATAGGCACCAAACAGAGGTTTATATCCTTTTTTAAAAAACTATACCGTGAGATTTCATAGATATCCATTTGTTTGATCTGAAAGGGTAAATCTTACCGGAAGCATCAAATCTTCTATTTTTGGATAGTCGGGGAAAGATTTGAAGGACTGATTCTAGCTGAAAAAAGGGTATACTATAACAAGTCTAATGATGAAACAACTGCAAATTCTAGAAATTACTCTGAGATAGACACTAATTTATGCTTCAAATTTTCCATCCAGTGGTATATTTTTTGGTGCATGAAAGGAAGAAACAACAATACTCAGAAAGCTGGTTTATGAGTCCCTCATTTAGTGAGGGGCAGTAAAAAGAAGTATTTTTTTTTTAAGATGCAATTTCATTTGCAGCAATCTCACATGTGTGTTTTTTTTTTTTTTTAAATATGCACTTCTTCTAACTCTTCAGACAGACCATAAGACATACAAGAGCAAGAAAAATATGGGTTATTCATCCTTAGAGCTCAAAATGCCCTGCACATGGACAAAGGAATCAGAGCTCACATTCAGAGGTGGTTTCCTAAGAGCAGTGGCACTAGTTCTCATCCAGTCTCACTCTGAGTCCATCTTGCCAGCACTAACAGTGTGCATATGAGAACCAGGTTCAGTTAACAAGCATGTCTTAACAAATGAGTAAACCAGACGAAAGTATAGGGAGAAAGGTCACAGGAAGAAGCGTAACAACTGAGAGAAAATACTGTTGGAAGATGTGCCATTATGTATCAGAAATCCCTGGGTTTTAAAATTCAAGGAGTAAGACTAAGAACTGAAGCTTCCCTTGGCTATGTTGTATCAACAGAGCCACAGTATACAAAAAGGGGTATTATGTTCATGAAAGACTCAAATTTAATTTGGACACTAATAACCCTGAGTAGTATCTATCCAAGAATATTTTTAAAGCTTCCTAAATTTAACTCAACACACCTCCCTAAAAGCATAGCACTTCACTAGACAGCTTTCTATTTGTTTAATTTCAAACTGCAGTGATATTTCTTAATTAGAAATTTAAGGGGCTAAATTTATTTTGACTATATTTATTATTTTAAATTCTTAGTCATCCTGAATCAAGAGCCAATAGTATTCAAATTTTTTTTTTTTAAGATTTACTGGCAGAGGTCTTAAGATAACTATTATCAGCATAACATAATTCAAATACCCAATTTCAAGAATAGAAAATTCTTTGAATTAAAGAGATATGTGATGTAAAATCCAAAATGCATCAGTTGTCATGAAGCCTGAAATTCAAAATGTTAAGTAATATTTTGTACAGTAGGAAAGAAAAAGCAAACATAAAAATTACGTCATCTTTATGTGCGTTGTCACAGATTTGAGAGTTTAAATGGCTCAGACTAAACTGCTAAGCTCATCTCAAACATGAATCATATCACTATAAAATACCAAAAAAATTTAAACCTTGGTCTTAACAAATTATGCACAAAATAGTATGAGGCCAGATATTAACATTCAGACTAGCTATGCCATAATAGAAAAATATTTAACCTAATGTTTGAAATTGTTACAGCTTCAACATTTGCCAGGTTAAAGGCAGTCTCTTTAACACCAGGTTAAAGGTGTTGCTCAATACAGCAACACCTATGGAAACTTGAAATAACCTCCCTGAATAACTGGTGATTATTAACCATAGTCAAATAATCTATATAATAAGATTCACTTCAAGGCTGTTCAAGAGTGACCAACAACAGCTAAGAGTCATAATCATACACTATTACTTCAAGCCCTATTTCATAACCAAACACCCATCCACTACCCTTCAAAATCTGGATTCTGACCCTATAAGCAATCTTAAATTATTGGTTCTACAAGAAAAATATTGACTTCATGAAACTCCTCCTTGCTCTTAAGTTCTTGACATAAATTAAATCTGCCACTACTTTGATTCCTTCTCTACCACCTTTTCTCTCTTCCCATTAGGCAGCTTTCCATCTACATATAGGTCAGTTGAAAAAAATAGCACATGAGTATAAAGAACTAATGACTATCTAATCATGATAAAGCTTACCCAAAGTAGTCTCTTTTTTCAGGTTCCCATATTAATTCTTCTTTAAGTATCACCATCATCGTAGACAATGATGTAGACATCGTATACATTTTTAATTATATGCCCACATGCACAGAATACTACATTAGTTTCAAAAATGTTAAACATACACAGATATTTTCTTTTTAAAAACCATGTACTTACCTTATGCCTGCATTTAAGTACAACTCCATAGGCTCCTATAATAAAAAGAAGTGAACAATTAGGGACACGTATACAAAGTACAGCTCTTGGAGAAATCAAAGTTCTATTATATTTACAGCGGCTATCAAAATATGGAATAACAGTGATTCCTAAAATGACAATATTCTGCAGTGATAATGGAATGAGCCATACACAAAGAAAGCATGAATATTTATCATATACTTTTTATAAACCAAGAGTATTATTAGCAACTCATTTCCCCAACAAGCATGTACTTTTTAATGTTTCTCTTTTTAAGAAAAATTTTACTTCAGATGTTGAAAAATTTCTAGAGATGCAATTTGGACCTAATAACTTTAAGAGTAAATTAAAATTACCTCAAAAGATTCTAGGGAACTCAAAATTTAAGAGCTAATGGTTTCACAAGGGTAGGCTCAAGCATGGAGCCTATCAAATATGTTCTCTCTCCTACGAGACAATTAAATTCTCTTCTAGGATACTAGAATGTCTTCTCTGACTCGCAAAATATTACAGGTCTCACCTCAGCATTCCAATTAATAACTAGTAGGAGTTGCTACATTTTTGCCATAAATACTAAGTTCAATGGCACCAGCATAAGTAGTCCAAGGATCTCTGACCATCTGTAGCTAAGCACTCCCACTTTATTTGATATATTTCAAATGAGACACATCACTACCTTTTGGGTTACTTATCCTATTAATCAGCCAATAAACTATTTCCTTAAACCCAGAACACAGAGTTGACAGCAAGGAAATTGAGGCAAAAGTTATAATGTGAAAAAATCTAATTAGGAGAATCAAAATGTAATATACAATAACTGAAGTTGGTAGAAATGATTGACATTTACAGACAGGCAAAGCCTGCGTTTGCGTCTGAGAAGAGGACTTCAGGGAGATGAAATTGGAAAATGTGTCTGCAACAGAAACTGGGGAACCAGAATAAGTATCCTTCAATTGGTCGAGATGGATGAATCTTATTATCACAGTTAGGATGAAACCAGCCATTATAGCCATCCAATTCAACTCCACAATCACCAGGCAGTCATCCAATCCTCGCTTAACTGCCCATGTTAGTTTTTC
>NW_011481981.1:1846-2636 GCF_000754665.1 Bison bison bison | reverse complement strand
TCAGACACAAATGAGCGAGTGAGCACACACACACAATTTCTGAAAACAGTATTTTAACTACATACTTTCCTTGAGTTAAAGAAATATAAACAAATATTATACTCAGTTATTTTTTACAGAGATATGAAACTTCTTTATGTATATTCTAGAATTAAGCAAATAAGTAAACATACTGTGGATAATGTGGGTTTCGTCTCATTCTCATAAAAGGAAGTTACAAATATGAAAATTGGGAAAGCTTGGAATTAAGAGTTAATCATGTAAGGTCAGTTATTAATATAGAGAGATAAAGAAATAGATATAAATGCATACGTAAATTACATATACACATACATTCTTCCAAAAGGGTAAAACATGAATCTAACCATAGGCAGCAAGAGACAAGCCCAAACTGAGGAATATTCTACTCAATAATTGGCCTGTATTCTTTAAAAATGTCTATGTCATGAAACATAAGAAACGACTAAGCAACTGTTCTAGAAAAGAAGACTGAGAGTCATGATAACTAAATATAATGCATGATCTTGGGCTGGATGCTAGACAAGAAAAAAATTTTTTTGCTATAAAGGGTAAATGATAAAATTTAAAAGTCTACAGATTAGATAGTGAAGTGAAAGTCGCTCAGTCGTGTCCGACTCTTTGTGACCCCATGGACTGTAATCCATGGAATTCTCCAGGCCAGAATACTGCAGTGGGTAGCCTTTCCCTTCTCCAGGGGATCTTCCCAACCCAGGGATCGAAGCCAGGTCTCCCACATTGCAGGCGAATTCTTTACCAGCTGAGCCACATG
>NW_011481981.1:0-322 GCF_000754665.1 Bison bison bison | reverse complement strand
AGAAATATGTCCATAATTAAATGCCTTTTAAATGTTTATATCTTGATAAAAGTATCCGAAAAAACCTACAATATCATTCTTAAATGTGGAATATTTAGATATAGCCCCTTTAAAAATTAAGAACATGAAAAGAAATTCTGCTATTAATACTTATTAACATTACTATTAAACATTATCCTGGTGGGTCCCAGACAGCTCAGTAAGTTAAAAAAACAAAAACAAAAAATAAAGGAATAAACTATATAGGACTGGAAAGAGAAAACCAGATTTTACAGATATTATTGTTTATATAGAAAATGCAAAGGAATCTAAAAATTATTAG
>NW_011481980.1:15194-15728 GCF_000754665.1 Bison bison bison | reverse complement strand
ATATTTATTTTTATTTCTTTATTTTTGGTTGTGCTGGATCTTTGTTGTTGTGCAGGCTTTTCTCTAGTTGCAGCGCATGGATTTCTTATTGTGGTCACTTCTCTTGTTGTGGAGCAGAAGCTCTAGGTGTGTGGGCCTCAGTAATTGCGATTCCTGGGCTCTAGAGCACAGGCTCACTAGTTGTGATGCATGGACTTAGTTGCTCTATGGCATGTGGGATTTTCCCAGACCAGGAATCGAACCATGTCTCCTGCATGGGCTCATGGATTCATTACCACTGAGCCACCAGGGAAGCCCCTAAATGGGTGAGTCTTAAACTTCTAAACTCTTTCCTTTCCACCCCTCACATTTTTCACTCCACTCAGCCCTCATCCCATCACACATTCTTTCCTGTTCCAGATATTGTGTGTTCCCATATTATTCTCTGGCTACCTGGGCTCTTTGGGTCTCTCTATTCAAAGCTGATCTGTCTCTTCCCCCTTTTCATGTTCTTTTTCCCATTAAAAATGAATCTGTCCAAGGGCCCATTCTTTA
>NW_011481980.1:13070-15094 GCF_000754665.1 Bison bison bison | reverse complement strand
AGGCTCCTCCGTCCATGGGATTTTCTAGGCAAGAGTACTGGAGTGGGTTGCCTTTTCCTTCTCCAGGGAACTTCCCGACCCAGGGATTGAACCCAGATCTCCCGCAATGTAGACAGATGCTTTACCGTATGAACCACCAGGGAAGTCTCAGCAAAAACTGGGGGCAAGGAGCTTTGCAGTACTACTTCTATGGCTCTAGTTAAGAGTGTACCTATGTCATGTCTGTTGAGAAGACTTTGGTAGCACATGGTGATTATCAAACTTCAATAGGCCTCGATATAATTAATGAAAAATTTCCACAAAGAAATTACTAGGAACGTTGAGTGATATAGAGAAGTTAGAAGATCTGAGTACTAGTTCAGGTTGTGCCACTTACTTGCCATCACACCCAGGAGCTTGGTTTCTTCATCTGCCTTCCTCAGGCAGCTGTTTAAAGTTTAAGCTAATATAATATAGATAAAGTCAATTTGAAAATGGTCAAGAGCTGATTAATAAATATGTAATTATCATTATTGTGTGCAGCATTCATTTTATGACCTCTTATGCTTTTAATAAAGCTCCAAACACAAATGTACATTTTCTTCCTAGAGTTTATGGGTAACTTGTCTGGATTAGATCATTTCTCACCTGTTTTCTTCCTAAAGAAAATATTATTGTCAACAGGCACACGCAGACTGATACAAGGATTGTGTTCAATGATGTGAAAGCTTGACATGAGGATTTGAAATTTATGACCAAGACTCAGTGTTTTCTGTGGCTGTTTGTGTTCCAACTCCCAGGACATTCAAATGCTCTCTGCTATATTGAGCTTCAAATAAGCACTAAAATCACATGGGACCAGTCTGCTGGGCAGGCCTCTGTGTATGGCACATTTCCAGAACTTGTGCCCTTTTCCATGCCAACTCATCATTCAGGGTCACTTGTTGAAACTGAATATGTCCTTGGAATCCCATCTCTTACTGGATGGATGATATTCAATAGGCAGGGAGAGACTCTTTGCTGGATAGTGACATACATACAATGTCAAGTATTCCCATAAAACAGGTTGAGAAATAAGAGAGAAAGGGCAAGCAAATCCAGGTTCAGATTGGAATTAAGAAGGCAGTATTTTGTGGTAGTTAAGTTAATGGGCTTTGGGAATCAGCTCTACTTGTCTTATTGAACTCAAGTTCATGTGCTGGATGCACAATGAGGCCAAACAAACAGATGTTGGAGTTTGAACAGAGAAAAATTTATTGCAAGGGACATGCAAGATGAATAGGCAGCTTGGGCTCAAGAGACCCAAATTCCCTGATGGCTTTCAGGGAGGAGTTTTTATAGGCAAAATTTGGGAGGAGGACTGCAGGTTGTATAACCTTCCACAGATTGGTTGGTAGTGAGGTAACAGGATGGGGTTCTAGGAATCTCGATAATCAGCCTTCTGGTTTCAACCAGTCTGGGGTCCTTGTGCTCATGCTCAGCCTGAAGTTACCATCCTCCAGCTGGGCAGGGGTCTTAGTTCCCGTACAAGGACTCCGAGATATGTACCAGATTGTTAAGAATAACCTTTGAAGAGGAACTAGGGCTTGCTCTTTCACAGCGCTATTGTTTCTTTATGTGTTCTCTCACTTCCCTGGTTAGT
Source organism: Bison bison bison (assembly GCF_000754665.1). Taxonomy (NCBI): domain Eukaryota; kingdom Metazoa; phylum Chordata; class Mammalia; order Artiodactyla; family Bovidae; genus Bison; species Bison bison. The sequence goes on along the minus strand of NW_011481980.1, from coordinate 13,473 downwards.
AATTGCTTGAGTCTTCTCTCAGTAACTCAGGGAAGGTCTAGGAAGATGCACACCTTTTTCTTACAAACAAGAAATGGGAACACAGAAAGGCTATCATGCCTGGGAAGGCCCTAAAGGGTTCTGCTAAGTTTCAGCTCTCTCCCTTTTTTTTGGATATTTCTCAATCTCAAGGGGAGCAGGTGTTAGACAAGAAAGGGAATAACATTTTGGATAGAGAGGCTAATCATAAACTTGGCAGAGAAACTTGGTTTTGAAGCCAAATCTGGCCTGTGTACCCCAACAGCAAATTAAATCTCAGAGACAATTTTCGGGTGAAGTAGAAAAGGATAGATTTTCTGCAAAGGGGACCACAGTGGGCTAATGCCCTCAAAACTGTTTGCCCTGACCTGGCAGGGGTAGTGAG
>NW_011481980.1:9069-11730 GCF_000754665.1 Bison bison bison | reverse complement strand
TGAGACGGAGAGAGGCAGGAGATGAGGCAGAGAGATAACAGGGAAGGAGACTATGTGATAGGCCTTCAATGCCACTGAGATGAGTTAGAGGGATTTTAAGTAGGAACACAAAATAATCTGATGTACATTTTAACAGAATCACTGACTATTTTGGAGAATAGATTATAAAGGCAAGAGTGGCAGCAAGGATATCAGTTAAGAGGCTATGGCAGTAACTCTTGTATGAGGTGATAGTGGCTACGACCAGGGTGGTAGCAGTGCAAATGTTAGGAAGTGGCCAGATTCTACAGAGCAGAACACATGGTCTGATTTGGTTAAAAGCTTAGCTATCGTGTAAAAGTGAGCATTCTATGTGGTCTAGCTCAATTCATTAGAGTTTTCTGCAGAGGAGTTTGTGGCCAAAGTCCCAGCAAATGTGACTGTGCCTTCCATTGTCACAGTTCCTTGTTGCATGTAACTATTTTAGGGAGGGCTTAACAATGGTCTGGGTTAAAGTTCTGAACATCTCAAGTTCCTTTAACTATATCATTAAGTAGAACACTGAGTGCCAACGTAATTTCGCATTGCTAGCACTCTTCTCTGTTGTCCAGGCTCCAAGGGTTTGTTCTCTCTGCCTCATTTTTCTCCTACCAGTTTTGTCTTACCTATCCCTTTGCTAAAAAACATGAAGTGGTGAGTGGGAGTCAAACTGAGTGAGAGGTGGTTCTTAGTAGAAAATTGGCATTGGGCAAGTCATTCTCCCTCTATGGATTCAAGTTTCTTATCTGTAAAAGGAGTGGGTTGAATTTATGAGCATTAAGATCTCTTGCAACTCTCAAGTTTTATGATTCATTCAATGATTCACTCATAATCAGACCTTCATCAACATGTGTGTGTATGTGTGCATCTGACATTTTAATATTTATTATCTCTTTAAATAATTTCAAAATTTCATAGGTGAAGGAAAACAGTATATGGAGATTTTAAGGAATTGCCACAACATCACTTATTGAGGTAGTGAAAGAGTTGGTTCTAGGTACAAGTTCTGCCATGGCATCTCAAAAGAGGCACTAATCCAGTTATTTTCAAACACATAATTACCATTCACTGCTTGTCTGATACATTTTATTAGAAGATGGAGATCTTTTCCTTAAAATGTGAATAAGTGGTAGCAAGCTATTGCAAGCAATATATAAAATATTCTGTTTATGCCACAGTCTTCCATAGCTAATTTAGGTAGAAAATGCCCACACCCAAATAATTCATCTGTAATTTTCCTGAACATTGGCACACCATTTTCCCCAAATCAGGGCCACTTTTAGTATATTTGGAAACTGAGCTCTTTTATTCCTTCCTACAATTGTTAACCCTCTGCAGTTTTTATAGCTCTTCCAGATGGAAATCAGAATTAAATATTAATGTACATGATATTATTGTCAACCTGACTATGGCCCAATGGCTGGCTGTGTCAGTGGCTGAGAGGGGGCTAGCAGAGGTTCTATTGCTGGTTATGCCCTGCTGCCTAATAATTAGATGTAAAGGTTGAAGAGTAAACACATATTTTAAACATCTATGTTGAAATGGGGCTCTACTCAGTCTCATGGGATATATTTAAGCTCTGTATGGGAGAGAATGTTTTTACTAAGAGTGGCTGGCTTTCTAGGTGATTAATCCAATGTGTAACTGAGAAAGCAGCTGATGGGATCAGTGTAATCTGAGGTACAGTGAAGCTGGCATTATGAGTGGTCTACTCTTTAATATAGTAATAAATATGTCTGGGTAAGTTCTCTTGCATGAGGTCCTAGTTTCTTGTTATGGGAACTCAAAATAGAGAAAGAAGGTGGTGTAGCCAAAATTTGGCTTTTATATACCAGTATGGAATTAAATCTCGGAAACAGAGTTTTGGGTGAAGTAGAAAAGAACAGCTTCATTGCTTTGCCATGCAAAGGGAGACACAGAAGGTTAATGTCAAAACTGTGTGTCCCAACCCTGGACAGGGAGTTGTGAGGAGTTTTATTTTCAGGGTTATTGAATAAGAATCAGGGTGCCTTCTGGGCCTATATTCCTCCAACCCAGGGAACCTTTGGATGTGACTAGCTTCTGAACCGTGGTCTTCTCTCTGCCTTCAATGCAGGAGTGCCAGGTTCGATCTCTGCATTGGGAAGATCCCTTAGAGGAAGAAAAGGCAACACACTCCAGTATTCTTGTCTGGAAAATCCCTCTGGGAAGAATGCTTCATCAAGTAGTTAACACCTTCCATTTCCTGTGGGTTTTAGTTCTGCAAAAGAGCTGAAAGTTATCATTATGTATATCTCTAGAGGAGGAACCAGAACCCTGCTCCAAGGCTCCACTATTGTTTCTTGATTGTCCTTCCCTTCTCTAATTAGCAACTGTTTGAACCTGCCATTTGGAACTCAGGGAAGGTCCTGGAGGCCAGATGAAGCTTATTTCACTCAAAAAAAGAAATGGGAGACACAGAAAAACTTTTTTGCCCAGAATCCCCATAGGGTCCTGCTCAGTTTCAGTGACAGGACACAGGGAGTATATACCTATAGGAGGAATGAGTTCTATTCCAAAGACAGGAGGCTGTATATTCCAAAGTCCAAAGATAAAAGGGATTTCCCATTACTCAATTTTGGTTAGTATTCAGTGTAAGGGACCTGGACCTGCCACTGTCCCTAA
>NW_011481980.1:5584-6795 GCF_000754665.1 Bison bison bison | reverse complement strand
CTCCAGTTACAGGGGCTGTGCCTCCCCTCACTATCTCCTTACCCTGACTTTCCATGATACAAAATGTCCGTTTAAATGATAGGGATACATTAAACCAAAATCCATGAATGTTCTCAAAGCCAGATCACTGGTGTCTAATTGATTACATACTCAAACACTGAACTGATTATACTGGTTTGGTGAAGTCTTTCTCATGCCACATCTCCTGGTTTGGAATCTGAGAGCTGACTTAGCTTATGCTGCAGCTCTCACTGACATTTCTGGTTGAAAGTGCATCATACCCAGGTCCTTGTGACAAATTGTCAGCCAGTGCCCCCAAAGTGGTCTCAATAGACAGAGATGCTATGAGCTTCTTCAAGTAACAGGAAGCACTGACAGGAGGAAACAATCAGGTGTCATTTCCAACCTATAGCCTAGATGATTTCTCTATTTCAGCTCCAATTACATAAAGGATCACTGCTGGCTGTATTATGTATTCACCCAAAATCTTCTCTGAAACTTTAAGATAGCTTGGAATGTGGGTGAAACCAGTTAGATTCAGGCCCTAGGACATGTATAAAAAGCAGCATAGCAGAGTTCTGGGCTGGAGCGTCGAGGAAACCTGAGTTAAAGTCTATGTTCATAACTTGCTGTTTGTGTTACCTTAGACTAATTACTAAATCTCTCCCTTCTCAGTTTTCCTTTATGTAATGAATGTCATAAAAGTTTTTTTCTATGTCTTACAAATGTAAATTTCAAAATCAAAGTGAAATAATGTATATGAAATGGACTTTTTCCCAAAAAAAGATAATCATAAAGCACTGTACAAAGGTGCTCTGAGTTATGGAATAATAAAACCCTTCCTATTGGTCTCCACCAATCCACAAGCCCAATCCCACTTCAATCCACAGTCAATTGATTTAAAACAATCTGGCTATCAGCCCAGAGTGCAAATGAAAAGATCAGACCAGAGGTTTATGCTGGGCTTTCCCCTGGACCGTGTTTTATGAGACTGATTTCTCTAAGGAGGACTTAATCCCCCAAAGGTGAAGTTGATTAATTTTCTTCTACCAGGTCTCTCCTCCTTCCCCTCACTGTATCTGTTTCTCCACTAGGCAGTTATCCTGGGTGTATCTTGGGAAAAAAAAATTTCCTAAGAACTGTGCATTCTTTCTAGTTCACAAAAATAATTTATCCTGCGTTATCATTTTTATTCTCAAATTATTAATCAA
>NW_011481980.1:0-308 GCF_000754665.1 Bison bison bison | reverse complement strand
TAGGGAGTGCTCACAGTGTCTTGGTCACACTGGGTTTGCCCCTGCTCATGGTGTGTGTGCTTTCCTAGTCTACACTGCTCAGGCTCCAGGTTGCTCTGCAGGGGAACTGTCTAAAGTGGGCCCTGGGTTGCGTGCACTTCCCAGGTCTAAGCCGCTCAGGTTCAGGTTCTTGGGTACTCCACAAAGGTGCAGACTCAGTTGGGCCTGCATTTTGTGCCCTTTACAGGTCCAAGCAGCTTAGGCGACCAGGTGCTTGGTGAGCACACACTCCCCAGGTGCGGTGTGTCTTACTGCCTCCCCGGTCCCAG
>NW_011481979.1:15832-17889 GCF_000754665.1 Bison bison bison | reverse complement strand
GTATTAGGCACTCAGTTAATAGTTAATAGATTGATTAACTATTAGATATATTGACTGGTGAACTATAGTGTAAATGAGACCATGGTACCATCCCACTGGCCCGAGACAAAGATAATGCTCTCTGCTTGGGAATAAAGAATAGGAATATCCCAAATAATCAACATTTTATATATTACTCTTGTACTTCTATACTTTCTGATCAGGGAATATGTTTTTTACATCATTCTAGACCTTAGAAAAGCACACAACCTGATACGCTGTAAGGACTTAGGTTGGAGAGAGAATGAATGTTGGGTGAATTACTGAACAAATCCCGGCACTTTATGTGGCTTATTAACTGGTGTTATTGAAAATTTATATAACTTTTAAATGTAGAAGTATTCTTTCCTTTCCTTTTCTTTCCTGATAGAAGGGAGAGAGGAAATTTATTGTAAACGTGTTCATATAATGTTTGTCATTCAACTTGGATTCAGAAAGATAGTATATTAGTTAAGTTCCCAGTAGCTAATTGTATATTTGATTTCAATACCCATGCTTTTTATTTCTTCACATTACTTGTGAATAATGCACTAAATAAATTAGTCATTCATGAATAGGCAAATATAATGAATAACATATTTTGTGTTCCAGCTGGGGTAGAGTGACTATATATCAAATATTAGGAGATTATTTCTCGGGGATCAAGAACTCGGGCTTTAATTCAAAATGACATGGCTTCAAATACCAGCTCTGCCACTTGCTAGATTTATGGACTTCTTTGCGTCACTCCTTGTGAGCAAGCTCCAGTTTCCCCATATGTGAAATGGGGACAGATGACACGTCACAGGGGTGGGTGATAAATCAGTGGATGGAGGTGTAGTTCGCGTGCACATTTCAGGTGCCGTGAAAACTGGAAGTACTCAGCAGCTTCTAACTATCATCATTTAATTCATTATTTAAGTGTGTGCATCTGCTTATATAGTATTGATGATGCATATGAGAGATGCACGTTAAATTAAGATGAAACAAATTATTACAAGTAACACAGTGGTCAATGGTGCTCTATAAGTTATAACAGAAAGGCAGTGTCTATAGAGGAGTTTTTGAAGACTTCATGGAAGCTTTGACATTCATGTTATTCTTTGAAGAACACATTTGAATTGTACTAAGGGTACTAAGCTGAGCGCTGAAGAATTGATGCTTTTGAACTGTGGTGTTGGAGAAGACTCTTGAGAGTCCCTTGGACTGCAAGGAGATCCAACCAGTCCATTATAAAGGAGATCAGCCCTGGGTGTTCATTGGAAGGACTTATGCTAAAGCTGAAACTCCAGTACTTTGGCCACCTCATGAGAAGAGTTGACTCATTGGAAAAGACCCTGATGCTGGGAGGGATTGGAGGCAGGAGGAGAAGGGGACGACAGAGGATGAGATGGCTGGATGGCATCACCAACTCGATGGACGTGAGTCTGGGTGAACTCCGGGAGTTGGTGATGGACAGGGAGGCCTGGAGTGCTGAAATTCATGGGGTTGCAAAGAGTCAGACATGACTGAGTGGCTGAACTGAACTGAAGGGTACGGAGTAGCTTGTTCAATTTTTAATTGTGCCCGTACACCCAATATGTGGTGATCCAATCCAAAAAAAAAAAAAATCTTTCAAAGAGATTGCTAAAAAGCCAATACATGATTTAAAGACCTTTTATAATTCTATCTTATCAGTGGTGGTTTATTTGCTAAGTCGTGTCAAACTCTTGCGACCTAATGGACAGAAGAGCCTGACAGGCTACCGTCCATAGGAGTCTCCAGGCAAGAATACTGGAGTGGGTTGCTATTTCCTTCTCCAGGGGATCTTCCCAACCCAGGAATCAAACTTGTGGCTCTTCCATTGTAGACAATTTGTTTACCAACTGAGCTACAAGGGAAGATTTGCATATAATAATAGGCAAATTGGTAGCTACGATTCAGGGTCTGCAGAGGTGAATAAACCCCAATACAAGTGTCTCCCTGCAAAAGTCAGGGTCCCTGGTGCTCGCCCACCTCCAGATCCTGACTAGACAAACTCAGCTCTGGGGCAGGTTTCT
>NW_011481979.1:13088-14382 GCF_000754665.1 Bison bison bison | reverse complement strand
CTCCCTTTTCTTCTTAGTGCTGTACTGTTCCATGATCTTGACTTTACAACATTATCATACTCGGATTTTTCCCCCAAACCTCTTCATTTAGTTTTTTAGTGGCCTTTTCTAGTTTTGTGGGTTGAATAGGATAGTTTTAGGAACAGTTCAACAGTTAGTCGCTCAGTTGTATCTGACTCTTTGTGACCCCATGGCCTATAGAGTCCATGGATTTCTCCAGGCCAGAATACTGGAGTGGGTAGCCTTTCCCTTCTCCAGGGGATCTTCCCGATCCAGGGATCGAACCCAGGTCTCCCAAATTGCAGGCGGATTCTTTACCAGCTGAGCCACAAGGGAAGCCCAAGAAGACAGGAGTGGGTAGCCTATCCCTTCTCCACTGGATCTTCCCAGTGCAGGAATCAAACCAGGGTCTCCTGTATTGCAGGCAGATTATTTACCACCTGAGCTATTAGGGAAGCACTTAATATTTTGAAAACTCAGCAGTGGCCACAGGACTGGAAAAGGTCAGTTTTCATTCCAACCCCAAAGAAAGGCAATGCCAAAGAATGCTCAAACTACTGCACAATTGCACTCATCTCACACACTAGTAAAGTAATGCTCAAAATTCTCCAAGCCAGGCTTCAGCAATATGTGAACCGTGAACTTCCTAATGTTCAAGCTGGTTTTAGAAAAGGCAGAGGAACCAGAGATCAAATTGCCAACATCTCCTGGGTCATGGAAAAACAAGACAGTTCCAGAAAAACATCTATTTCTGCTTTGTTGACTATGCCAAAGCTTTTGACTGTGTGGATCACAATAAACTGTGGAAAATTCTGAAAGCTATGGGAATACCAGAACACCCGATCTGCTTCTTGAGAAATTTGTATGCAGGTCAGGAAGCAACAGTTAGAACTGGACATGGAACAACAGACTGGTTCCAAATAGGAAAAGGAGTACATCAAGGCTGTATATTGTCACCCTGTTCATTTAACTTTTATGCAGAGTACATCATGAGAAATGCTGAACTGTAAGAAACACAAGCTGGAATCAAGATTGCTGGGAGAAATATCAATAACCTTAGATATGCAGACAAAACCACCCTTATGGCAGAAAGTGAAGAGGAACTCCAAGCCTCTTGATGAAAGGAAAGAGGAGAGTAAAAAAGTTGGCTTAAAGCTCAACATTCAGAAAACGAAGATCATGTCATCTGGTCCCATCACTTCATGGGAAATAGATGGAGAACCAGTGGAAACAGTGTCAGACTTTATTTTTCTGGGCTCCAAAATCACTGCAGATGGTGCCTGCAGCCATGAAA
>NW_011481979.1:8785-12786 GCF_000754665.1 Bison bison bison | reverse complement strand
GCTGAGAGCCGAAGAATTGATGTTTTTGAACTGTGGTGTTGGAGAAGACTCTTGAGAGTCCCTTGGACTGCAAGGAGATCCAACCAGTCCATTCTGAAGGAGATGAGCCCTAGAATTTCTTTGGAAGGAATGATGCTGAAGCTGAAACTCCAGTACTTTGGCCACCTCCAGTACTTTGACTCATTGGAAAAGACTCTGATGCTGGGAGGGATTGGGGGCAGGAGGAGAAGGGAGTGACAGAAGATGAGATGGCTGGATGGCATCACTGACTCGATGGACGTGAGTCTGGGTGAACTCCGGGAGTTGGTGATGGACAGGGAGACCTGGCGTGCTGCAAATCATGGGGTCGCGCAGAGTCAGACATGACTGAGCGACTGATCTGATCTGATCTAAACCAAAAGGAATCTCAAACTCACTATGACACATCTGAAATCATCTTTCTTATTCTTTCTAGAAAATTGGTTTCTTCTACACCATTCCCTCTGTTGCTGTACAAAAAAATGGAGTCATCATTGTTTCCCCTTTCTCTAATGTCTTACGTTCAATACATCATGAAATCCAGTCAGCTCTATTTTGAAATATATCTAGAACTGGGTACTTTTTCATTGTCTCTTTCACTACCTGCCTGCTCCAAGACATCAGCTTCTGTTACATAGATTATGAGATTAATGCAAAGAAAAATGAAATTGGTGAAATCATAGTGTACTAGACCTCATTCTCACATGTACATTTTCCTTAACCTTGCCTACATTTTGAGTCCTTAGAGAGATTCTGTCACTACCTTCTAACAGTAAGAATGTCTTCATTGATTGTATTCTGTTAAGTGCCAGGCAATATTGTTATATCCATTTTACAGATAGATAAAATGAGGCTAAGGCACCCTAGTTAATACACATTGTCATTCAGGAAAAAAATGAATTCTTACTTAGTACAGCTGTAATGTCCTTTATCTAGGTAGACAAAAATATTGTATGAAAAATTGGAGGAAGACATAAATGGAATATGACAGTGGAAGAAATTTGGGGCAGAAGCAAATGGAATGCATGAGGATGCAGGACATTTTATTTTCTAGTCATCGGGAATACCTCTAATCCACTTCTCAAATCAATGCAGAGACCAATTGTCAGTAATGCCTAACGTGGATGTCGGGAGCTGTGTTAGGCATTACTGACAACCGATAACTCTGGCCTAACCTTAATGTATGCAATTCTACAGTGCCAGTTTGTATTATCTCTCCAGTTTGACAATGAGTTCAAGGGACAATGGGTGGACAAATGATATCGAGTAATATCCAACATCTGTCATCTAGTACAGGATGGAGCAGGAATGTGCATCCAGCTGTCTCTATTCTGAACTCACACGTTTAACTTTTACTCTCTACATGTCTTTATTGCTTGTACAGGATTTACTACAGTATCCCACTGTATGAAATGACATAATCTATGTACCCCATTATCTTTTGAGAAAATGAAAGCCTAGAACACAATATTCTAAACTACAATTTAGTAGAGTATAATACTGCTTGATACAATAGCAGTAATTGAAATGACATGAAGTAATTTACAGGGACCTATATTATTTCATGAATAGCCTGTCAGTGTTTAAAAGTTTGAATTGTGATGCTAACACATCTAATTTAATAACAAATCCTGTGATTTTCCAGAAGTTGCCTTTTGTCTATGAACTTTAATTTTGGTAATTTAAATAGAAGTATAGATAATTAAGATAGAAGATAGGATTGTATTATCTCCAAAATCCTTTAAGCTAGAACATTCTATTTTTCACCAATATTTGAAAATTGCAGTTTGTTGTTACACTCATGTGAAATTCAAAGTATTCATATACAAAGTATTTATTGGACATAATGATAGCTCTAACTATGCTGCTAATAAGCTCCTCTTTTCTCATTGCTATAGGCTATTCACATACTGCACAAATGATCCCCAAGGAGAACAGTACAGTTGTGACTGAGTTCATTCTTGTCGGGATAACTGATGACCCACAACTGCAGATCCCATTCTTTCTAGTGTTCACGCTCATCTACCTCCTCACTCTGGTTGGGAACCTGGGCGTGATCATGCTGATCCTGCTGAACTCTCGTCTCCACACTCCCATGTACTTCTTCCTTAGCAACCTCGCTCTGGTGGACTTTGGTTACTCCACAGCCGTCACTCCCAAAGTGATGGCTGGATTCCTCACGGGAGACAAAGTCATTTCCTACAATGCTTGTGTTGCTCAGCTTTTCTTCTTTGGTGGCTTTCTCTCTGTGGAAACTTTTCTCTTGGCCTTAATGGCCTATGACCGTCATGCAGCCGTGTGTAAACCACTCCATTACACCAACATCATGACACCAAGGGTGTGTGCCTGGATTGTCATAGAGTCTTATGTCTTTGGTTTCCTAGAAGTCTCTGTGCACACTTGGAACATATTCAGTCTGTCTTTCTGCAGATCCAATGTGATTGATCACTTTTTCTGTGATGCTACTCCTCTCCTGGCTCTCTCATGCTCAGAAAGCAACAGAAGTGAGATGGTTTTATTTCTTTTGGTTGGCTTCAATGTCCTCTTTTCTAACCTGGTCATCCTGGTCTCCTATCTGTTTATCTTTGTCACCATTCTGAGGGTGCACTCATCTGAAGGACATCAGAAGGCCTTTTCCACCTGTGCTTCCCACCTCACTTCCGTCTCCATCTTCTATGGGACAGGCGCCTTCATGTACCTACAGCCCGGCTCCCGCCATTCCATGAGCACAGACAAGATGGCGTCTGTGTTCTATGCCATAGTCATCCCCATGCTGAATCCGCTGATCTATAGTCTGCGGAACAAAGAGATCAAGAGGGCACTAAAAAAGGCTGTGGGGAAAGCAAAGTCTTCTCTAAGATACATATTTTAATTATATAGAAACAAATAAGATGGTTTGTTATAGTTCAATCAAGCTAGGGAAAGTATTGACTTGGTAGACCAATAATTTTGTAAATTTTTGATGTACTTCCTCAAACCCATTGTATGTATGATTTAATGTACATTTGATGTACTTCCTCAAATCCATTGTATGTAATCCAGTGTATGATGCAAATGGCTTATATATATGATATCTCAGGGAAAATATTTAGTAAGTATCAACCTTGAACTCAGTTATCTTATATAAAATTTCTCCTTAATTGCATTTCATTATTTCACATGATCAGCCCACTCTCATTTCATTCAATGTATATTGAGTAAATGCCCCCAAAAACATCATTTATGTAATCATGTAAGTTACACATTCATGAATGGGCAAAAAATGAGTTTAGTATAAATGAAATTAAGCTATTATTATATATTTATAATGCACAAGCATGAGTGGCTATGACGGCGCACAAGTGCGGCCAAGAGGAGCTACCCCACGTCCGAGGTCAGGGGCAGAGGCCGAGAGTGCCAGGCTGCGATGGCACAGGAGCAGCCAAGAGGAGTTATCCCATGTCTGAGATCAGGTGCGGCAGCCGGGAGGAACAACCCCACTCCAAGATGGGGTGGCTGCATGGGCACAGGAGGACCTAGAGGAGCTACTCCACATTCAAGGTCAGGAGGGGTTGCAGTGAGGAGATAACCCTCATCCAAGGTAAGGAGCAGTAGCTGCGTTTTGCTGGAGCAGCCCTGAAGAGATACCCCACGTCCAAGGTAACAGAAACCCAAGTAAGATGGTAGGTGTTGCAAGAGGGCAGACACACTGAAACCATACTCACAGAAAACTAGTCAATCTAATCACACTAGGCCCACGGCCTTGTCTAACTCAATGAAACTAAGCTATGCCCATGGGGCCATGGTGGAGAGGTCTGACAGAATGTGGTCCACTGGAGAAGGGAATGGCAAACCACTTCAGTATTCTTGCCTTGAGAACCCCATGAACAGTATGAAAAGACAAAATGATAGGATACTGAAAGTGGAACTCCCCTGGTCAGTAGATGCCCAATATGCTAGTGGAGATCAGTGGAGACATAACTCCAGAGCCAAAGCAAAAACAA
>NW_011481979.1:6414-7368 GCF_000754665.1 Bison bison bison | reverse complement strand
GACAGAAATGGTATGGACCTAACAGAAGCAGAGGATATTAAGAAGAGGTGGCAAGAATACACAGAAGAGTTGTACAAAAAAGATCTTCACGACCCAGATAATCACGATGGTGTGATCACTGACCTAGAGCCAGACATCCTGGAATGTGAAGTCAGGTGGGCCTTAGAAAGCATCACTACGAACAAAGCTAGTGGAGGTGATGGAATTCCAGTTGAACTATTTAAAATCCTGAAAGATGATGCTGTGAAAGTGCTGCACTCAATATGCCAGCAAATGTGGAAAACTCAGCAGTGGTCACAGGACTGGAAAAGGTCAGTTTTCATCCCAATCCCAAAGAAAGGCAATGCCAAGGAATACTCAAACTACTGCACAATGGCACTCATCTCACACACTAATAAAGTAACGCTCAAAATTCTCCAAGCCAGGCCTCAGTAATACGTGAACCATGAACTTCCAGATGTTCAAGCTGGTTTTAGAAAAGGCAGAGGAACCAGATATCAAATTGCCAACATCCTCTGGATCATCAAAAAATCAGGAGAGTTCCAGAAAAACATCTATTTCTGCTTCATTGACTATGCCAAGGCCGTTGACTGTGTGAATCACAATAAACTGTGGAAAATTCTGAAAGTGATGGGCACACCAGACCACCTGACCTGCCTCTTGAGAAACCTATATGCAGGTCAGGAAGCAACAAGTAGAACTGGGCATGAAACAACAGACTGGTTCCAAATAGGAAAAGGAGTACGTCAAGGCTGTATATTGTCACCCTGCTCATTTAACTTATATGCAGAGTACATCATGAGAAATGCTGAACTGGAAGAAACACAAGCTGGAATCAAGATTGCTGGGAGAAATATCAATAACCTCAGATATGCAGATGACACCACCCTTATGGCAGAAAGTGAAGAGGAACTCAAAAGCCTCTTGATGAAAGTGAAAGAGGAGAGTAAAAAT
>NW_011481979.1:4331-5982 GCF_000754665.1 Bison bison bison | reverse complement strand
GATGGACATGAGTCTGAGTGAACTCCAGGAATTGGTGATGGACAGGGAGGCCTGGCGTGCTGCAATTCATGGGGTCTCAAAGAGTCGGACATGGCTGAGCAACTGAACTGAACTGAACTGAACTGAATTTAATAAATTGGTGATTTTGGTGTGTGATAAAACATTCTGAAATATAAGCTTAGAACCAAATATCCTGGCTATAGTTTTATTGCTTAATGTTTTGTTTTCATTTTTTTCCTGTTTCATTGATTAAAAAAATATCATTATATGGTCATCTTTATTAGCTCAATTTCATATTCATTGACTCACTGTCCAGAATTTACATCTTCTTCTGACAAGGAGGGCTTCTCTTGTGGCTCAGATGGAAAGAATCTGCCTGTAGCTTAGGAGACCTGGGTTCAATACCTAGGTCAGGAAGATCCGCTGGAGAAGGAAATGGCTACCCACTCCAATATTCTTTCCTGAAGAATCCCATGAACAGAGGAGACTGTTGAAGTACAGTGTACTGAGTCACAAAGAGTTGGACACTACTGAGTGACTAACACTTTCACTGTCATGACAATTTTAATTAAAAATTAGACCAAGAAAAATTAGACCTAAAAATTTGTCTTAGAGTGTAAGAAAAAATAGACTTCACTGTAGCTCAAAGGGTAAAGAATATGCCTGCCTGCGAGGCAGGAGGCCAGGGTTTGACCCCTGCATTGGGAAACTCCTCTGGAGAAGGGAAAGGTAATCCACTCCAGTACTCTTGCCTGGAGAATTCCATGGACAGAGAAGCTTGGCGGGCTACAGTCTGTGGGGTCGCAAAGAGTCAGACATGACTGAGCGACTAACACAGTCCACAGTCCACAGTCCATAAGACAAGAGAAATAATAATAAAGGCATATTTTAGTTTATTGAAATAAAAATAACATTTCATTTTAAAATAAGACAACTCTGTCATCAGGTATTCAGTCTAGGACACATTTTATTTCCCTTCCTTCACGCATACAGTCAGGCTGCCTACTTAGAGACTGGCATTTAAGCTCAAAGTAGAAGTTGACCTGATTGGTCCTTGTCAGTCTCTGTGAATAACCTAGCCTATGTCTCAATTTTCAGATGTTAGAAGACTACAAGTCATTCCGTGTTATGATAACAATTATGAAGACATCTTTTGAGCAATCTGAAGATTTAACACCATGATCAGGTAAGATTTATTTCAATTATTTCACATGAATTGTTCACCATCCAGAAATCAATCAATGTGGTAGAGCACATTAACAAAATGAAAGATAAAAGTCTCATAATAATCTCATGGATGCAAATGTCATGGGTATTTTGAAAGTAATTGCATTATACATAGATTTAGTTGGGTAGTATAGCAATGTCAAGAAAAAGCATTTGACAAAATTCACTGTCCATTCAAGATATAAAAATATCATTAAAGTGGGTATAAAGGGAACATATCTCAACATGTAAAGGCCATTTTATGACAAACTGACACCAACATAATACTCAACAGCAAAAATCTGAAGGCCTTCCAAGTTAAATTTTTTTTTTTTTCCGGTTTTTATTTTTTATTTATTTTTTTTTCTCTCTAATTTTATTTTATTTTTAAACTTTACATAATTGTATTAGTTTTGCCAAATATCAAAATGAATCCGCCACAGGT
>NW_011481979.1:0-541 GCF_000754665.1 Bison bison bison | reverse complement strand
CCAGACTCATCAAGAAACAAAGGGAGAAAAATCAAATCAATAAAATTAGAAATGAAAATGAAGAGATCACAACAGACAACACAGAAATACAAAGGATCATAAGAGACTACTATCAACAATTATATGCCAATAAAATGGACAACGTGGAAGAAATGGACAAATTCTTAAAAAAGTACAACTTTCCAAAACTGGACCAGGAAGAAATAGAAAATCTTAACAGACCCATCACAAGCATGGAAATTGAAACTGTAATCAAAAATCTTCCAGCAAATGAAAGCCCAGGTCCAGACAGCTTCACAGCTGAATTCTACCAAAAATTTAGAGAAGAGCTGACACCTATCCTACTCAAACTCTTCCAGAAAATTGCAGAGGAAGGTAAACTTCCAAACTCATTCTATGAGGCCACCATCACCTTAATACCAAAACCTGGCAAAGATGCCACAGAAAAAGAAAACTACAGGCCAATATCACTGATGAACATAGATGCAAAAATCCTTAACAAAATTCTAGCAATCGGAATCCAACAACACATTAAAAGGCT
>NW_011481978.1:9932-10346 GCF_000754665.1 Bison bison bison | reverse complement strand
CTGCCTGGAGAAGCCCATGGACAGAGGAGCCTTGCAGGCTACAGTCCATAGGGTTGCACAGAGTAGTTACCTGGTTTTGGTTAAACATTATTCTCTCTTAGCACCATTGATATTTCCTGTGATATGAGGAGTAGAATTCAGTGTGTTGTTCATCTTTATTGGAAGTGACGTTTCTTCTGCTTAATGATTTTCAGGTTTAGGTTCATGAATTTTTTGTTTTGGAGTGGAGAGGGCTTTTGTCAGTACTAAACTGCTGAATGTGTGGGGTAATTCAAAATGACTTACCTTGTTAAGGTCTTATCAGACAGAGACCACCAGGAACAAGCCTGTAGTCTGACAAAATCAAATTTATTGACTCATAGTGAGGGAGTGTACTCCTGAGGGACCATGGAAGGCCTTTGGACAAGAGGGAGG
>NW_011481978.1:5373-5836 GCF_000754665.1 Bison bison bison | reverse complement strand
CCAAGGGACTGTCATAAAAGTTCAGTCTAAAGCAGACACAGACTAACTGATTTAAGGGAAATACAATAATGAACATTAAGGAAGAAGAGATTGAATTGATTAAGAGAAATAAGGAAAGATATTAAGGAATAAGTGATCTTTGAAATGAACTTTGAAGGATAAATTATAACTGAAAGAGGGGACCATTCCAGGTGAGAGTATATCTGCATAGGACAGAAAAAAAAGGCTCGTCTGATTTTAAATGGAAAATTTATACCTTGGAGTAGTGTGAATTATGGTTGAATATTTTGGGAAAGATGGGACTGGATTAATTAAACAAATATTTGATTGTTTTTTGCTTCCAAGGGACTGAGCTGAATCAGTACATGATACAGTAGACATTAATCTCTGTCCTTAAAGTGCTGGTAATTAATCTTAGATCAGAGATGTACACAAATAACTAATATTAGGATTACGATAAGTG
>NW_011481978.1:4764-5273 GCF_000754665.1 Bison bison bison | reverse complement strand
TAAATTTTAGGACAAGGACGTTATGTCTGTAAAAGCCTTTGGAAAGGAATTGCAGGAAGCCTTTGGAAAGGAATTGCAGTAAGAGCTTACTTAATTGCAGTAAGATCATTTTGAGGGAATTGATGTTTACTTTGTGGAGACTTCCAATTCATGAACATGGTATGTCTCTATTGAGGTCTCCGTTTTAGTGTGTCTGCCCTTTGAATGCCTTCTTGCAACACCTATCATCTTACTTGGGTTTCTCTTACCTTAGGCGTGGGGTATCTCGTCATGGCTGCTCCAGCAAAGCGCAGCTGCTGCTCCTTACCTTGGATGAGGGGTATCTCCTCATCACTGCCCTTCCTGACCTTCAGCGTCGGATAGCTCATCTAGGCCCTCCTGCACTCGCGCAGTCACGGCTCCTTGGGCGTGGAGTTGTTCCTCTTGGCCGCTGCCCCGGCCTCTGGCGTGGGGTTGGCCTCCTGGCCACCGCCCCTGACCTCGGACGTGGGGTAGCTCCTCTTGGCCTC
>NW_011481978.1:0-450 GCF_000754665.1 Bison bison bison | reverse complement strand
TGTTTTTCTGGAACTCTCTTACTTTTTTGATGATCCAGCGGATGTTGGCAATTTGATCTCTGGTTCCTCAGCCTTTTCTAAAACCAGCTTGAACATATGGAAGTTCACGGTTGACGTATTGCTGAAGCCTGGCTTGGAGAATTTTGAGCATTACTTTACTAGTGTGTGAGATGAGTGCAATTGTGTGGTAGTTTGATCATTTTTTGGTATTGCCTTTCTTTGTGATTCGAATGAAAACTGACATTTTCCAGTCCTGTGGCCACTGCTGAGTTTTCCAAATTTGTTGGCATATTGAGTGCAGCACTTTCACAGCATCATCTTTCAGGATTTGAAATAGCTCAACTGGAATTCCATCACCTCCACTAGCTTTGTTCGTAGTGATGCTTTCTAAGGCCCACTTGACTTCACATTCCAGGATGTCTGGCTCTAGGTGAGTGATCACACCATCGT
>NW_011481977.1:13815-14406 GCF_000754665.1 Bison bison bison | reverse complement strand
ACAGGGTTATTGTTACCATGTTTCTAAATTCCATATATATGTGTTAGTATACTGTATTGGTGTTTTTCTTTCTGGCTTACTTCACTCTGTATAATCAGCTCCAGTTTCATCCACCTCATTAGAACTGATTCAAATGTATTCTTTTTAATGGCTGAGTAATACTCCTTTGTGTATATGTACCACTGCTTTCTTATCCATTCATCTGCTGATGGGCATCTAGGTTGCTTCCATGTCCTGGCTATTATAAACAGTGCTGCAATGAACATTGGGGTACACGTGTCTCTTTCCCTTCTGGTTTCCTCAGTGTGTATGCCCAGCTGTGGGATTGCTGGATAATAAGGCAGTTCTATTTCCAGTTTTTTAAGGAATCTCCACACTGTTCTCCATAGTGGCTGTACTAGTTTGCATTCCCACCAACAGTTTAAGAGGCTTCCCTTTTCTCCACACCCTCTCCAGCTTTGATATCTATAGGACATTTCATCCCAAAACAATGAATTTCACCTTTTTCTCAAGTGCACATGGAACCTTCTCCAGGATAGATCACATCCTGGGCCATAAATCTAGCCTTGGTAAATTCAAAAAAATAGAAAT
>NW_011481977.1:12753-12841 GCF_000754665.1 Bison bison bison | reverse complement strand
CTCCAGTGTTCTTGCCTGGAGAATCCCAGGGACGGGGAAGCCTGGTGGGCTGCCATCTATGGGGTCGCACAGAGTCGGACACAGCTTA
>NW_011481977.1:8842-10137 GCF_000754665.1 Bison bison bison | reverse complement strand
TTTTTTTTTTTTTTTTTTTTTCACCACTAGTGCCCCTGGGAGGCCACCTGGGAAGCCTGTAATTCTCATTGTACAAATGTGGAACTCTGAGAGAAGTTTTGTAAGTTTTTCAAACTGACCCTGCTAAAGCTGAAATGAGATTCATACCCAGATTTATTTGACTCTGGTATATAATGTATTAGGAAAGCTTGATACATTTTACGTATCTCTATATTGGATTCTTTTGTAAAGCAGTCATGTCATTGTTCATGTACATGTGTAGGTTGATACTCAATAAAATTAAATTATATTGAAATCAATTGTTGATATACATCATACCTGTAAATTTTGCTTCTAAATATAATCAAAGAGATGCAATTATAGCTGGATGTTGGCCTCTTCCTCTTTTTTCAAGGTCAACAGTTTTTTGACCCAAGTCTGCACACTTAAATAAGGTGGAAGATGAGTTTTGAATGCTGCTCTAGAGAGTTATTAAAATTCCACTGGAGGTAGGGTGAGCAGATTTAGCAAATAAAAATATAATTATATTTGAACTGTTGTTTATATGAAATTCAGATTTAGTTATTAACCTCTTCTTATCGGGCAATACTAATTTGAGTTTCTCCAACTTGAATCTCTTTGATGTGCTTGTGTTCTGCTTGAGTTCCTCTTTATTTGAGGTTTTAATCCTCAGTAGTTTAAGTTCATCATCAGTCAGCATCTACAAACCTAATTTCTTATTTCAAGTTGTATTTCCTAGCCTGGACTCTGAATTGCAAATTCCCATGCAAGGCAGGTGCTGTTTTATTGCACTTTGGCTATTATCCACAGAAATATAAAGCAGAAAATGGGAGGCAGGATAGGAAAGAATAAGGAAAATTGGTAGGAATAAAGTCTAGAGCTTCTTATTGGAGTAAGTAGCTTGTTGGAGAAATTGGGGTTAGTTACTAAGTCTAGTAGATGCAGATCAGATGGTTGAGAAACCTGAACACTGGAAAAACTGAGAGGTGGATGATGTAGAAGATGAGCTGGTCATGTACAGTTCTCCTAGACTAGAGGTTTGGATAATCAGAGATGGATCGTGAGAGGTCAGAATTTTCAGGAGCTGCTTTGTCCAGGAATGGCCCCACTTAGTTTTAAAGGTATAACAACCCCTCGGAGAAGGCAATGGCACCCCACTCCAGTACTCTTGCCTGGAAAATCCCAGGGACCAAGGAACCTGGTAGGCTGCAGTCCATGGGGTCACTAAGAGTCAGACACGACTGAGCGACTTCACTTTCACTTTTCACTTTCATGCATTGGAGAAGGAAATGGCA
>NW_011481977.1:4139-5953 GCF_000754665.1 Bison bison bison | reverse complement strand
AAGAGACATATATATATATATATATAGTGGTATATTGTCATCTCCAATTCTCTTTGTCCTGTGGATTTTAATATTTTTTATTCCTTCATGGACATTTTCGTTGATTTTAGGGACAAGTAGAAAAAACATGTGCATTAATTCCATCATGCTTAAACACATATTTTCTGCTTCAGCATCTTACCTAATTTTTAATTTGAAAAACATCTTCCTAACATTAAGATGGTTTTGAAATATGTGTTGCTGTCAATAAACTCTGCATCTAGTTACTGGGGGTGGAGATATCATGTGTGGTGTAGGGAAGTCAGCTTACAGAGCTGATTATTAATTAAATAGTTAATTTTCATGAATTTTGTGAATCAGTTATATGCACAACCATTATTAAAGTTATATAGCCTTCTTATTAAATAAAGTATATTGAGTTCAATCCCTTGAATAAGCTTTTCATGCATTTTTAGACAAATCTTCAATAACATGACTGAATGGAAATAATGCTATATGCCTTTGAAAATAGCCTTTCTCTGCCAAGAGAAAGGGATTGATCCAGGGGAAGATCCCCTGGAGAAGGAAATGGACACAGAAAAATGAATAAGCTTTTCATGCATTTTTAGACAAATCTTCAATAACATGACTGAATGGAAATAATGCTATATGCCTTTGAAAATAGCCTTTCTCTGCCAAGAGAAAGGGATTGATCCAGGGGAAGATCCCCTGGAGAAGGAAATGGACACAGAAAAATGAATAAGCTTTTCATGCATTTTTAGACAAATCTTCAATAACATGACTGAATGGAAATAATGCTATATGCCTTTGAAAATAGCCTTTCTCTGCCAAGAGAAAGGGATTGATCCAGGGGAAGATCCCCTGGAGAAGGAAATGGCAACCCACTACAGTGTTCTTACCTTGAAAATTCCATGGACAGAGGAGCCTTGCAGGCTACAGTCCATGGGGTCACAAAGAGTCGACCACGACTGAGTGACTGAGCACAAAGTTAATGAAAGCTCAAATTTCATCACTTCCTCATCATTTTACCATATTTTCCTATTATTATATTATATAATGATTATATAATTATAAATGTTAATATATATTAATAATTTATAATTACACATATATTATGTTGTTTTTATATCCATTTTGTATGCAAGGTAGAAATACCACACATTGGTGTATTACTGTGTATCTCTGTACAGTAACATCACTTTGGTAGCTTGAAGTGGGTTATGGTGGGAGTTTTTATACCACAGGAATCTGCAGATGCTGAAAACAGAGTTATTTTTTCCCCTCCAGAAACCTAGTTGCTGAGTATTTACCAGCAAGTCACTGTTACGTATCCTTCCAAGTCAAGGAGTCAAACTCATCATTTGCACTGGTCATCTTTCATTTATATAATCCTCATAGCCCTGAGATTTGTCTCATTTTCTTTCCTTCCCTCTTTTCTTTTTTTATTTTGTCCTTCTTTCTATCTTGCTTTCCCCCTTTCCTCCCTTCCTTTCTTCAGAAGCAGAACTCTCATAATGAAGTTAAGCATCCACTAGCCAGAGTGTGGCTAGAAATGGCCAGGTTGCCAGGAACCAGAGCATCACGAGGTCTTCCTCTACTGCTGCTCCCACCTGCTTAAAGCCAAGGACAATCACCATGACCTTTGTGCACTCTGCCCTAGATATCCTGGTTTTATTCTCCAAGGTCACCCAGTGTGTTTGTGTTAGGTTTCATATCCTCCCTCTGCATTTTCACCCCCATTCACTGGCTTATGTTGTTTGGGCCTGAACTTTCTCCCATAAGGACACAGAAAAATGAATAAGCTTTTCATGCAT
>NW_011481977.1:0-225 GCF_000754665.1 Bison bison bison | reverse complement strand
ACTTTTCTCCCAAGGAGTAAGTGTCTTTTAATTTCATGGCTGCAGTCACCATCTGCAGTGATTTTGGAGCCCAAAAAGTTAGTCTGCCACTGTTTCCACTGTTTCTCCATCTATTTGCCATGAAGTGATGGGACCAGATGCCATGATCTTTGTTTTCTGAACTGATCACTTAAATTGTTGCTTGCATGGGTGCTAAGTCACTTCAGTCCTGTCTGACTCTTTGTT
>NW_011481976.1:10625-11674 GCF_000754665.1 Bison bison bison | reverse complement strand
AAAATCAATCAAAGACTTCATAAAGCACAGGAAATTATTTTCATAAAACACAAAATGTTTGCTTTTTAGGCAGATATTACTCACAAGGAAAAGAAAAAACCTTTCATAATATTTTATTATCAAGAGCTGACCAATAGTACAGAAAAATGTTATCTTTTTAGTAGATGAAAGAAAATTAAGATATAGTTTTATATAATTACACTACTGATTTTAAAGCTCATTTTTAAGTACACACTATAAAACATAATTTTTATGTTTTATATGCCTAAAAGCTCTTATCCCAGTTACAACTATCTAAATAATTTGTTCCCAGCAATTATGTTTAGACTACTCACGAAAACTTAACAAGATATTAGACAAAGTCAGCAGTCATCTCAAATTAATTCTCTTGCTGACGAAGTTTGTATAGATAAAATGAACTTATTTGATGAATAAACACAGCTGGAATAAAAGTTGCATGTCTGCATTACATTCTGTGTTGGTAATTCTAAAGACATATCTATTTTAATTAAACCAACAAAATTAAACTAACTTTTATTTACTAAAGTATCCTAGATCACATGAACTTGAAAAGGGATAAGGATGATTTTTATATTTCTCAGTTTCAGAATACCCGATCATCACAGGCATTTGCCCCTTCAAGCTAGCTAGAGTTCTCTTACAAATTAATTTTGGTAACACCATTCAGAGGTAGAAAAAAACATAAAAAACCTACAGAGTCAATATATAGACACACACAAATGTACAGACAAGCACTTAAGATTTTTCAGTTGCTCATTTTCCAAAAACTTTTTCTTTCTTTTGTTGAGAGTCATCTCCCTAAAGATTGCAGTTCAAAGAATGGCTCATGGGTCTTAGAGAAAATGGATAGTAGGAAATCTACATCACAAAGGCACAGAGAAAGTGTCTAAGTTTTCTTCAACATGAAATCTTGGGAATGTATTTGCCTGTTATAGGAGATCTAGAGAGAGATCAGAGAAATCAGTCGCTCAGTCGTGTCTGACTCTTTGCAACCCCATGAATCGCAGCACACCAGGCCTCCCTGTCCA
>NW_011481976.1:4548-6509 GCF_000754665.1 Bison bison bison | reverse complement strand
CGAGAGACTTTCCATCCCCTTCTTCCTAGTATACCAGGGATACACATTTACAAATGTGTAGGGAATTTCCCTGATGATTGTAGAGATTGATATGTAGAGATTTCCCTGATGATTATAAATATCTTTCACAAAGGGAAAGTTCTCCTTGGTTTTCAGAGCTTCTCCCATGTTTTCAGAGCTGTTTCTTAAAAATAATCCTTATGCCAAAGAGACATATTTGGAGGTGATAAATTCTCCTCTCTTAACGATCCAATGAGAGGAAATTTAATGTACAGGGGCCCAATCCTGGCCTTTTCCTTCTGCAGATACCTCCCAGCTCGACTCTGAATTTCCACATAGGGGGTTCTATTGCCTGTTGCCAGAGAATTCCCTGTCTCCCCCACTGATAAAAAGGAAAACCACACAGGGAAAGGAGCTTGGGTTCACAGTTGTTTCAGCTTGGATGCTGCCCCCAACTGGTGGAAGATTCAGCTTTTGGCTGACCAGTTAAAGCATTCTTTTCCTGCTATTAATTGAGGCCATATGCAATTTATAAACACAGTGTGCATGTTGAAATCTGCTGTTTATAGCTTGCATGCATTTTCCTATAAACAAAAGCCACATTTCACACAGTGGTTGAGCCCCCATTGTCATCCCCTCCAAATCCATAAAGAAGAATGAAAAACCTGGGTGAGGGCTGGGACATGAGCAAGAAGTAGGACACTGAGGCCAGAGGGGCCCCACTTTCCCCCAATCTGCCTCCCTTCCCCTTTGTTCTCTCCTTCAACCCTGTCCAGCCCATGGGACTGGCACTGCAACAGCCAGAGGGTAAAGGGGGAAACTTCAGTGGTAGCAGCACTAGCAGAGTAGGATAGGGTTCTTTTTCCTCACTTTCTGCCGCTTGAAACTGCCATCTACTGCTGGGAGGGTTTGGGGGGTGAAGGGAGAGATGAGCAGCTCTACGAGGCAGGGGTTGATGAATAAACCCAGGTGGTTTTTCATTCTTCTTCTTCGCCTGTTGAAAGATGGTTTTTGTCACTGCTGGGGCCAGGCTCTAGGCCCTGGGACTGCAGTGAGGGACAAATAGAGGGGGAAGTGGGCCTCCTCCATGGTGGCAGTTCCTAGGTGGCAGGAGTTTGTGGTTAGTTATACACACATCTCAAAGAAGCTCCCTGCCTCTCTCTTCTACTTATGGGTAAAGGATGCTAAGTTTGGAACATTCCCTGTGCAGTAAAAGAGAGCAGCCTACTATCACCCTAGACACAAAGGAGGCATGAGTTTCAAACTAAAGTTGGTAATAGTACTGGTAACAATAAAATAGCTAGCATTTGTGGAGGAAATGCTACATGGCCGGCACTGAACCTTCCTTATGTCATTTAATCCTCACAGTACAAGCACTATAGATACAAGCCCTGAAGTCAAACCAACCTGAGTTTAAGACTTAGCCCTGCCACTTTGTCGCTCCAGCACAGTGCTTGACACAGAGTTATAAACATGAATACATATGAAATAAACATGAATCAATTAACCAGTCCATTTATATTACTAATTCATATTCATTAATATCGCAATGTATATTGGTGTTCACACACATAGTGCTATGAAGACATATTATTATCTTCATCTTATTAATGAGGAAATTGAGGTCCCATAAGGAATTGGTGAAGTTTACACAGCTATCAAGTGGGAGAACCTAAATTCAAAACCAATTGTCAATAAGGAGTTTCTGTTGAGATGATGAGAAAGTTATGGAAAGGGATAGTAGTGATGGTTGCACAGCATTGTGAATATGTTTAACATACTGAATTCTACACTTACAAATGGTAAAAATGGTAAATTGTATTTTATGTGTATTTTTATTGTTTTTCAGTTGCTCAGTTGTAGCACAAGCTGGAATCAAGATTGCCGGGAGAAATATCAGTAACCTCAGATATGCAGATGACACCACCCTTATGGCAGAAAGTGAAGAGGAACTATAAAGC
>NW_011481976.1:0-485 GCF_000754665.1 Bison bison bison | reverse complement strand
AGCCATCAGGAGCCCAACACCCCCTGTCTTTATATCACTTCATCTTAGGGAAGCCAAGGCAGACCCTAAAACTGAGGCCATGCCAGAAGTGGTGGATCATCTTCAAGCAGTTTTATTTTTCTATCCCATACATAGCAAGAAGACCAAGCTGCTGTAGTTGAAAAGTTAAAGAGACAGTCTAGTTGAGCCCATTCTGGAAAATCCTCTGGACTGGGAACTTCATAGTCATCCATCCATCTATGAACTTCTGTCAGCCCTACCTCCAAAAATATCCTGAATCCATCTGCTTCTCTCTGTCTTCACTCAGTTCCAAACCAAGCTACCAGAATTTCTGGTACAATGATTGCAATAAAGAGAGAAATACTGGTCCCCTATAATGGATCTTTCTAACTGGTCTCCCTGCTCCCATGCTTGCCTCCACACAACCACCACGATGTTGAGTTAGAAAATAAATCAGTTCGTGTGACTCCTTTCCAGTGGTTTCC
>NW_011481975.1:14269-14895 GCF_000754665.1 Bison bison bison | reverse complement strand
AAATAGATGTTTTTCTGAAACTCTCTTGCTTTTTTGATGATCCAGCGGATGTTGGCAATTTGATCTCTGTTTCCTCTGCCTTTTCTAAAACCAGATTGAACATCTGGAAGTTCACGGTTCACGTATTGCTGAAGTCTGGCTTGGAGAATTTTGAGCATTACTTAACTAATGTGTGAGATATGCAATCACCTCCACTAGCTTTGTTCATAGTGATGCTTCCTAAGGCCCACTTTACTTCACATTCCATGATGTCTGGCTCTAGGTGAGTATGAGTGATCACACCTTCGTGATTATCTGGGTCATGAAGATCTTTTTTGTACAGTTCTTCTATGTATTCTTGCCACCTCTTCTTAATATCTTCTGCTTCTGTTAGGTCCCTACCCTTTCTGTCCTTTATCGAGTCCATCTTAGCATGAAATGTTCCCTTGGTATCTCTAATTTTCTTGAAGAGATCTCTAGTCTTTCCCATTCTATTGTTTTCCTCTATTTCTTTGCATTGATTGCTGAGGAAGGCTTTCTTATCTCTCCTTGCTTTTCTTTGGAAATCTGCATTCAGATGCTTGTATCTTTCCTTTTCTCCTTTGCTTTTCACAGCTATTTGTAAGGCCTCCTCAGACAGCCATTTT
>NW_011481975.1:9325-10672 GCF_000754665.1 Bison bison bison | reverse complement strand
ATTCCTGTTTGTTTTTCTAAGGTTGAAGTGAAGTGAAGTGAAGTCGCTCAGTCGTGTCCAACTCTTTTCGACCCCATGGACAATAGCCTACCAGATTCCTCCGTCCATGGGATTTTCCAGGCAAGAGTACTGGAGTGGGTTGCCATTTCCTTCTTAATCTATCTTTTATTACACAGGGGGGTCTCAGCCAAGGCCCCAGAAGGATAGAGGGAAAATTATTTTTCCTCCCATACAACATCCATGTACTTATGTTGTGTGTATACATATATCTCCTTTTACACAGTTTGTTCCCTGGTGGCTCAGATAGTAAGGTATCTGCCTGCAATGTAGGAGACCCGGGTTCGATCCCTAGGTTGGGATTATCCCCTGGAAAAGGAAACAGCAACCTACTTCAGTACTCTTGCCTAGAAAAATTCCATGGACAGAGGAACCTGGCAGGCTACAGTCCATGGGTTCACAAAGAGTCAGACATGACTGAGCGACTTCACATACAGTTTGTTAATTTACTTTTTTATATAGTATATATGTATGTTACCTTACATATTGATATAATATTGTCAACTAAGAAGATGTGCATATGTATTCATTTACATATTTATTGTCGTCATACCTTATATAGCATATATTTTATTTATTCCTTTTTTTTTTTTTGCACATGTACCATGGCATTCATCCACATGGACATTCCATCAACCACAGTCCTTGACAGTAGTGTCTATAGTGAAGATAAAATTGTTCTCATTGATTTCAGAGGCCTCTGTCTGAAGGCCACATGAATGGACAGGTCCCCCAAAAAAGCATAAGGTAGAGCAAAGAGCACTAGCTTTGTTTGGAACTGAGCAAAGAAATTAAAAATGAGCTAGAACCTACTTTAGGCCAGATATTTAATCTCTGAGATCTTCTTAAATCCTTACAACACTTTGAGGAAGGCATTCATCCTTATTATAGATGAGGAGACTGAAACTCAAAAAGGTTTGGTGACTTATACAGTATCACACAACCTGTAGGAGGAGGTTGGATTTGAACTTACATTTGTCTGACTTAACCATTATGCCTTGCTTGCTCCTAAAATTTCACACTGAGTCTAGTGGCACTCACTTTTTGGAACTCAGAAAAGGTGTGAACACTACCCCACTCTCATGCCCCACTCTTATTAAGTTTGAAATCTCTTTTTTACAAGAATGCGTTTGCAATCAGAAAATTTAATAGAATGATCTCTTTCAAAATCTTTGAAGTTAAAAAAATCTCAAAGAATATCAACTGGCACATGAGAAACAGATGAAATATTTAAAACATATATTACAGATCTTGAGATAAACATCTATTACAGATTTTGAGATATCTTTG
>NW_011481975.1:8204-9225 GCF_000754665.1 Bison bison bison | reverse complement strand
AGGACAAGTTTATTCACAAAGCAGTCATATGAGGAGACAGGAGAACAAGTCTCAAGTCTGCCTCCCCAATGTTGAGAGGCTTGAGATATTTATGGGATAAAGAAGCAGGGTGGCCATAGGCCTGGGGAAAGGTGATTGGAGGTGGTAGGGAAAAGGTTAGGTAATTAGTGTTTTGTGCAGGCGTATCTGAGTTACCTGCTTCTTCATGGGATGTATGTTATGAACAAATGGAGGTGCTTATAATCTAAGGGTGGAGTTTTTGGCCCTCTGATGTTAAAAGGTCCTTCATTGGACACCTGTGCAGGCTTGATTTTAGGATTGGTGGTCCCAACCAGTTTTAGCCAGCTTGAACTGGACAGGAGCTAACTCCAAGTTCCTAGAAAACAACTTAAGCCCTGTTACTATAGTGACCCCTACGTCAGAGACGGTAGGGGTGGTTAAGAAGTCTTATGATATATTACCTAAGCTTGGAGGATATGCAAGTGAAGAAGGAAAAAAAAATAGAAAAAAAATTGAAAGCATGCTTAATCAGTAAAGACAGATTACAAACAGAGGGTTTTTTTTTTTTTTTAAACAAGCTGTTCCCTTATCTGCTGTTCTGTAAGATACACTCAAGGATTTCGGTTAAGGTGCCAGCTTCTGTTAACCCTATGGGGCATGGTTTTGTAGTCAAAGCACAGTAAACAAGAGTGTTGTTATTTAAGTTTGCTCCTTCTCTATGAGTTTATAATTTCTGTCATCCTCCTCTTCCTGGTACCAAGAGGAAGACACCCTTACAAAGGAGACTTCCCTTACTAGACTCATTTTGCAAACTAACTAGTCTTCCTTTGATTATCTCTGATAGAAATGGGGGTAAGTGTAGAGAATAAAATAATGTTTTCAGTGGAAACTGTAACATACCTGTGTGGATTTCAGATTCTAGTCCTGTTAAATGTGTTTGATGTTTTGTATTTTGTTTGATAGCATCTCATAACTGCCCCTCCCTCCAAAGATCTTTCTTTTGTCTTTAGCTGAAGATGCT
>NW_011481975.1:3702-5254 GCF_000754665.1 Bison bison bison | reverse complement strand
GGACAGTGTGGACTCAGAGCATCCTGATCTGGAAGGGACCGTGTTCATTGTTCTACCACAGCCCCTGAGCCCACGTTTCAGGGAGAAGGAGGAGGACACAAAGGCATGGAGAAGGGTAGAAGGCAGCCAGCCTCCACAGCCCTTCAGCCAGTGACAGCCCAAGCCCTGCCCAGCCAAGAGCCCGCTACTGCGTCCTTCAGTCCAGGTCTGCACCTGCCTTCCCTCCCCATGAGTGTCTCCCAGAAAACTGAGGTGCCACCCCACCTTTCTTCAGAGTCCCTTCCTTCTTTCTCTGGGCATCTGCAAGGGTGTGTGTGTGTGTGTGTGTGTGTGTCCCTTCCTCATTTCTCTGGACATCTGCAGTGTGTGTGTGTGTGCGTGTGTGTGTATGTGTGTCCCGGTTCAGTTAGGACGAGGTCAGAAGCAGAAGAGAGGGGGCTCCTGTCACTGCACTTCCCACCTGGCTATTCCCCCTGGGGCGGGAGTAGGGGAGGCAGGCCTGGGAGCCCTAGGCTGGATGGGGCCTGCTACAGTCCCAGGAAGCAAGTCTGGAGATCCAAGTACTGATATGGGTGTCATTAGGAAAGAACAGAGGCGGTAGCAGCAGGGGAAGCCTCTGGGCTGGAGAGAGCAGAATTCCTCAAGACCATCTCCAGACAGATGGGCCCTGCAAAGGCAAACCAGACCTCCATGGAGTCTGTGCTGGAGAGGGGCTCTGCAGGCAAGGGTGGGGGGTACTCTGTATCTGCCACACAAGTGCAGTCTCACCAGGGAGCAGGAATCCCTGAACCAGAGACCTACCCTGGGCTTCCTCAGAGCTCCCAGAGAAAGGCCACGCCCCTGGAGACTGTTGTCATGGCAGCAGCTGGCAGGGGCTAACAGTCTTCCCCATTGGCCTGCATGGCTGCTCTGCCTGCCTTCTGGGACCTTCAGCTCCTGCTCCCTGAAAAGGCCTCTGCTGTCCACTCTGACTGCGTGTAAACATGGCTGGAGCCCACGTCTCTGTGAGCAGTTTTCACCAAGGAAATATCCCTGTAGCATATTCTGAACATCTCTAGATGGTGAGATGTTGGGAGCAAGTCCCTCCTGAATCATACAAGCCATCAAGAAACCTAGTGAGGATAACCGGAAGTCCACAGATGTATGTCCCAGGGCCGGTCTCTTTCCTGGCTTGCTAGATGAACTTAGCAATGTATTTAACCTTTTTCTCTCCTTCCTGGCTTGCCAGATGAACTTAGCAATATATTTAATCTTTTTCCAGGTCTATTTTCTCATCTGTAAATAAGATCAAAAGCAGATTTATAAAATTGTGTCTGTATAGCATGTATAATGGAGAAGGCAGTGGCACCCCACTCCAGTACTCTTGCCTGGAAAAATCCCATGGATGGAGGAGCCTGGTAGGCTGCAGTCCACGGGGTCGCTAGGAGTCGGACACGATTGAGAGACTTCACTTTCACTTTTCACTTTCATGCATTGGAGAAGGAAATGGCAACCCATTCCAGTGTTCTTGCCTGGAGAATCCCAGGGATGGGGGCAGCCTGTGGGCTGCCGT